>NW_019272065.1:759723-855669 GCF_002738345.1 Cucurbita maxima
TTAAAAAAAAAAAAAAAAAAAAAAAAAAAACTACAAAAGCCATTTGAATGAGACATTTTGTCCCAACCTTTGAGGTTACTTTTATTGAAAGAATAATTTTTTAAAAATAAATAAATAATTTTTCTCTCTCAGAAAAAGAATTACAAATGCCAGTTTGCAAATATTAAAATTAAAATTATTATTATTATTATTATATAATATAACATAGAGATTGAGATTCTTACAAAAATATTACAACAAATAGAATTAATTTACATACTCATTATGGCTTTCATTTGATTTCTTCTCTCAAATGGCCTCTGGACGTTTCCTCTGATGACGTGCTGCTTTACAGCATCAGGAACATCTGTTCCCCTCTCATGGATTCCCTTCATCTTCATCTTCATCTTCGTCGCCGCCGGTGCTGCTCCGGGGGCCGACGCGGCCAACTTATCTATGTAATGTTCGTTCTCTCTCTCCTTTCCTTCTGCTGAAAAGCTTCAAACAATTACGAAGCATTGGTAGTCTCGATTAGTCTCGAACCTAGGTTAATCGTGTATGAATGGTGAAGTTTTGATACATTCTGACAGAATTTTGGTACCTTTGATATTTTACTTGAGAGATTTGAGGAGATCGGTGGGGATCGGTGCTGGAATTGTTTGGAGATTTGGAGTTCGGGCTTGAATTGGCTCGATCTGGAGAAATCTGATTAGGTTTGTTATCTATGATGATTTCTTGAACTTTCTCGCCTTTATTGTTCGAGATCGTTGAAACGAGACTCTCTGATCTTGATTCTTGGACTTGTGTTTCTTTTGTGGCTGAGGAATTTGTGGAAATTTCTGTTGAATTTGAATTTTCTGAGGTTACTGATGTGGAGGCAATGTTGAGGGATTCAAGCTTCTTCATCAGGAGTTTAAGCCTCCTCTCAGCTTTGTTCCTTGCCTCTGTCTCCTTTCTAATCTGATTCTCCAACTCTATCAACTTCACAATAACAGAAGAACAATGTTAGAGAATGGAAGCAAAGAGACATGCAGAATGTGAACTGTGATCAAGAAAATCTCCATTACCTTTTCCCCCATAAGCTCTGCTTCTTCTTTGGCCGATCTCGAAGCTTGTCTCTCTGCAAGCAATCTTCCTCTTAAGCACTCTAAAGTCTTCAAACCTTCTCCAACTTCCATTTTCTTTCCACTGCAACCAAATCAATCCATTTCACTCTCAATACTCATATCCATCTCAAGAATCTGAACCACAGAGAGAGAAAAAAAAAAAAAAAAAAAAACAGAGAAGTGGAAGAGAAAAGAGAGAGAGAATCCACCTCCATTGTCCATCTTCTTTGCAAGTAGTAGCCACCATTTTATTGAAAGCTTCAACAATCTGCTACATTCACCATGAAAGCAATCTATGAGCTCAAAATGAGAGAAAACTAGCAATGCAATGAGAAATGAAATAGTTAGTAATCTGGGGAGAGAAGAGAAGGGATTTTGGAAATTTGAATTACTTGATTCGGAGTTGTTTGTTTCAAAAAAACAAAGATGTTGTCAATGTCAGAACACTCCTTGGCCTTAGGCCTCTTTCTTATATAAGAAACCAAACCCAAACCCAAACCCACAGCCTTTGTGACAGGTGTTCATCCTTTCCCCCTTTTCTTTACTATTCTGCTCTTCAAAGCCCATGCAATTCCTGTCCAAACCCATAAATTTACTGAACATCATACAACAATTTGGTTACCTTTTTCAAAAGCCAAGCTTTGGTGGTTGAACTTCTAAACTATAATGATCACTTCATTGTTTGCACACACATAATGGATTTCTTGTGAAGCAATAATCTGCCATAGTCTATGATTATTTCATCTTTTTTTTTCTTTTTGCTCACAATTTCTTTTTATTTTTAATTAAAGCCTATTTTGATTTTCTTTATAAGTTTAATGAGAGTATAATTTTGTAGACCATTTTAAAAAATAAAGTGTGAAAACCTTAAGATTTGAAATTTGAAAAAATATGTAATAAGTTATGCCCATTTGGACCATTTTCAAATTATATTTTACCCAATGAGAAAATAAAAAATTAAAAAATAAAATAAATATTAAAATTAAGGTTTTACTTGGCGGTTGACTGTCACGTGAGGTCCCTGACTTTTGCGTCCTTCCCTTGCCGCCTCACATTTATTCCCGTCTATGAAGTATCTTACAGATTCAAATTTCAAATTTAGGGCATGTTTTTGGACTCTTTCGTCATTTTTAATTCTTTTTTCCTTTTTCTTTTCTTTTTCTTTTTTTGAAGACTTGTCTCTTCTTTTTATTCTTACTTTGCTATCATCAATTTCTAGTAATTTTTTTTTTTTTTAAAAAAAAACTCAAATTTTCTTTTATTTTTGGAAAGCTACATGGTAAATTTACCATTTTCACCTCATTTATCTTATTCTTTTTTTTTTTTTAATTAAAAACTAATGAGCTTTCAAATAGCTCATTTATTTATTCTCAGTTTAAGATATTTTATTTATTTGTTTATAATTCTTTCTCTAATAAATTTTTAATATGGCTATCTAAACTGGACAAAGAGTTTAGTTGGTTGTCGTTAAGTCTGTTCCCTTCGGATACAGATAAAATAATGCATGGGTTTTCACTTTTGCCCTAAACGAATGAATTGACGGAGAGAAATGAAGCAACAAGAGGAAGTAGTTCGACTCGAAGAGGAGAGAGAGTAAGTAGTCTTCTTTCACGATAAACAAGGAAATAAATCATTATTCAAATCATAATCTTTTATCATCAATTTCTTCTTCTTTTTCGGAAGGTTCAAGGAAGGAAAGACTCGAGCGAAAACATTCAAAACTTTAAAAATTAATTATTTTACTTACATAAAATTTTACATTTAATAAGATTCTAAACCGTTAACGAAATTATTGGATATGAAATTAAAAATTTACGGGATTATTCAATCTTTCTTAAACAAATTTTTAATGGGTAGGGCATATGTAGAAATTATCACTCTGAATTATGTGAACTTTATTTTATTTTATTTTATTTTATTGTAAAAAATTATTGTGATTATATATATTTTTTACTTTCCCAAAATATCTTGCATTGCACTCGACGACTCCACTTTTAAAGCCCTTTCTTTAAGAAATGGATTCATATGCATGATTGTATTAAATTAAAATAGTGCTAAATTCTATTTTATTTTAATTATTTATTTATTTATTTTTCGTATATGTTTTATTTAACTTAGAAATGTATTTATTTCATGAGTCTTCAAGTTTAAGCTCCATCAATAATAGTTAATATTAGTTTAATTAATAATTTAGAATTAATTTATTAAAAAAATTAGCTAAAATACAATTTATAGCTTTTAATTGTGAATTTTGTCGATTTATAAATTTTAAATATAAAAATAAAAATGGTGTGTAAGAAATGCGGGAATTTAGGTAAAAATCATTCTTTATTTGCAGAAGACGGTGACGAGGAGAGGAGTTCAAGCAACTGATAATCGTCAATGAACCAATAGTTTTCACAGGTGTGTTTCTGTGAGTTCATCTTTCGAATTGAACTAATGATTTCTACTCCATGTCGTTTGAATTTATCAGAGGAATAGTAATTTCTCCTGGGAATCGAAATGATCGGTTTTTGTATGATTAATCGAGGGTTTTGACCTAGCAAAGTATTGATTTGGAATTAGAGAAACCTCTGATTTAATCGAAAGGGTTTTCGTTGCCTCGAATTGCTTGCGAAAGGTGTTTTAGAGGTATTTAATACTGATTTAGGGTCTATGATTGTTTCATTGGAGAAGAAATAGGAAATTTGAGGCTTAGATATCTATATGTAAGCATCTTCTTCCAGGTTTCTCAATTATTGGTGAGAGAGCCGCCAAATCATTCTCTGTTTTTGTTTCTTGTTTCAAATGTTTCAAGCTTTTGAAGTTTTGAAATCTGATTCTGCCTCTGAAACTTGATGGATGGAACACGGGCATGCTTTTTTGGGCAGAGGAAGCCTGCTGATGTTTGGTCAAATTTGAACCAAATAGATTTCGGGCTAATTATCTTTACCTTTTTATTTGAATTTATTCTGGATGAAAGGAATACTCATGAACATATAATTCTTCATCTGTCTTATTTGATTGGAAAGATACGTTAGCTTTGTTTTGTTTTGCCCAGAGAATCTAATTTGTTTAAGTTCAGTGATATTTCCATCTTTGAGCCACTACAAAAAGTATTGTATACGATAAAGAAGCAGAAATTTCTCATTCATCTGACATGTGTATATAGGGTTATATATATATATATATATAAAGATATAGATATGTATATATATAGGGTATACCTCAGAAGTTGAAAATGAAGGTTGGACCTGAAGTTGAAAGAACTTCAAGTAAAATTTGATTTTTTGATGTTTTATTTTGCATGTAACCTCTGGTTTTTGTTCATTATTTCTTGTATGGTAATAATTTTTTGTACTTCTCTTACCGGAAAACATAGGTAGGAGCCCAAACTGATCTAGTGATGTAATAGTCTAAGCCCACCACTAGCAGATATTACTGATCTAGTGATGTAATAGTCTAAGCCCACCACTAGCAGATATTACTGATCTAGTGATGTAATAGTCTAAGCCCACCACTAGCAGATATTATCCTCTTTGGGCTTTCCCTTCCGGGCTTCCTCCAAAAAAGTTTTTAAACGCGTCCACTAGGGAGAAGTTTCCACACCTTTATAAGAATTACTTTGTTTCCTTCTCCAATCGATGTGCAATCTCACAATCCACCCTCCTTGAGGACCCCAGCGTCCTTGCTGGCACACAACTCGATGTCTAGCTCTAACACCATTTGTAACAGCTCAAGTCAGACAATTTATATTAGTGGTAAGTTTGAACGGTTTACATTGACAATATCTACTAGTGGTAGGTTTGGACTGTTACAAGTGATGTATAATGTTATCATTGGATTGGAGCTCCAGTCGGATAATATCTACTAGTGGTGGGCTTAGGCTATTACAAGTGATATGTAATGTTATCATTCGATTGGAAGTACTAACCAGTGACAGAGCTAAAGTGAGAGTTCATATTTATTGAATTTAGTATAACTAGCAGATGCTCTTAAAATAAGCAAACGTACTAAAACATTTCTCACGAGTTATGTTTTTTCATTATCCTCCTTTTCTTCTGCCCCATGTATGTTGCTTAATTCACTCATTTTAGCTTGAGCTCTGATGACCTTCTGACCCAATCAACAAAACACAAATTTTGGCTACATACCCTTTCTAGTAAGCTGAAGCTGTTATGTTTCTTTTTCTTCAGAGGACGGTGCGTTTGCTGCGAGCTCAAAATAAAGGTTGTTTAAATGGAGATCCCGAAAAATGAACAGGATACTGAACCATCATTTTCGAATGTTTATGAACTACCAGGAGAGCCTGCTATTGTAATTAATGGGGTGCCTGATATACCTGCTTGTGACACTGCCCCTTCTCTTTGTAATTCTCTGAAAGATGAAAATTTACTTGGAGGAAGTACAGGTTTTGGTGAGTGGCTAGAAGGAAGGGTTGTAAACAAGATGTTCGGTGATAGGTATTACTACGGTGTCATAATCGAGTTCGACAACGATACAGGATGGTATCGAGTGGAGTACGAAGATGGAGATTTCGAAGATCTCGATTGGCATGGTGTAGAACGGGTGCTTTTGCCGATGGACATAACAGTTCCATTGAGAACATTAGCACGGAAGACTCTGAAGAGAAGCAGGAAGGCTGAGAAGAACAGGAAGAACAAGAGTGGAAACAGTAGGGGCGATCCCAAAGAAATGGAGAGGAGTAGGAAGAAGAGTGAGGACAGTAAAGTTGTGTTGCCAACAGAACCTGCAGCCTGAGGGAAATTCTAGGTTCTTTGTTTTTTCCTTTCTTTTTGAATGGGACTATGAAGGAATTTGGTCCTATATTGGTTAGTAAGTAAAAGGGTTGAAGAACCAGGAGTTTTGGCACTCTTTCTTGTTCAGTCTTTGCTTTAACCACGTCTAAGCATATAATTATAATGGGTAATTTTGTTTGTAGTTTTGATAAGCATAGATTTAAAAATGAAATTGGATTCACAAGATTTTAAATCGGGTTCTCAATAGTTCGTAGAAATCGGATTCTCATTAAGGAATTTTTTTTTATTTAAATAGTTAATTTCAACTGATAGAAACAAATTAATATTATCTATCAAATTATATAGTTTGATATATGCAATAATAATAACAATGTGAGATTTCATATTGGTTTGGTTAGGGAACATTACAAAATATTTCTTGTAAGAGTTGTGAAAATCAATCTTAGTAGACACGTTTTAAAATCATGAGGCTGTGATATGTAACGGACTAGAGCGAACAATATTTGCTAGCGATGGACTAAGGTATAAATGGTATCAGAATTAGACACCAAATGGTGTGACAACAAGGACACTTGCCACAAGGGGGAGAATGGGGAGAATTGTGAGATCTCACATCGGTTGGAGAGAGGGACGAGACATTCCTTCATAAGTGTGTGAAAATCATTCCTTAGTAGACGCGCTTTAGAAATATAATGCCGATGACAATAAATAACCGACTAAAGCGAACAATATCTACTAGCAGTGGAGTAAGACTGTTACAATCAATAACGACAATAAAAAACTAATTAAAAAGTTGCAAATGGGACGGGATGGGGCGGGGGCGGGGGCGGGGGCGGGGATAGCTGGCTTCTTTTTTCTTTCCTACTCTCTCTTCCATTCTCCACCTAGTTATAGACCCCATCGCGTCGTCGTAAATGAACACTCCCAGTAAACTGACATCCAGTTCTATTTCTTAAACAAAAGTTCTCCCATTGATTCAAGTGATTAGGGTCATTTTTATACAGCACATTACATCATACAACTTCAACAATCTTATTTTTCATAAAACTTCAAAATCCAAATATCCTTCCTTACAGATGCAGTTCTTTAGCCCAAACAAACTGCCAACTTAGTGAAAAAAGAAAGATTTAAAGTCACTTTGAATGAATGTGATTAGTACCTGAAGGCTTGAGATAACGAAGATTCAAGTCATAACTCATAACACGAACAAAACGCCCAGCCATCGAGCCAACACAAAATATGCGTCGAATATAGATGATAACAGTTACTAATTATTGGAGAACCCGCATCAAAATTTGGTTGTTCAGGCAAAACCCTCTGTTCTTTGTAAGAAATGCATGCATTGCTTGTGTTGGTGAAGGGAATAGAACTGTAGCCATTCTCATGGGTTCTGGAAAGGATGCCCTACAGAGGTATAAATAATGCATCACAAAAAAAATTCCTACAAGTAATACGAACTTTGTCACGAATTATCGATCCTTACCTGAAAAACATATTGATTGAGGTTGCATCATAGTCACAGCCCAATAAGAAGCGTTCGACATCTTCGACCAATGCGTTTCGAGGTATTCCTTGCAGAAGGACCTATAAATGCTCAAATCCTCAGTAGTATCAGTTTTCTTCCCATCTAGAGAACAATATATTGCAAAGAAAATTGAATCTCACAGAAGAAAATTCAAAACCAACCCAGTGTTGAGAGTACAACCCTATGGCCAGGAAGGTAGCCAATCCTAAGTCTTGAAGTCTCATGCTTCGATTGAAATTTTAATCACTACGGTGCATGTTTTTTTATCTTTTACAAATGATCTTAAGATAAAAACCTTTAATCTTCTTGGTTTGAAGCAGTCGTTACAATTTCAATCTTGAGAAGGTACTAAAAGGAGACTCTAACCACATGGACTAGGCTACCACTTTTACTTCTTTCTAAATAATTTAACACGAAAAAGAACGCAAGGAACGATCCATTAAATATGCATGCTTGATCCTTGAAATCATATCATTCAACCACATGAAACCTTTCTCTAGTTATTAGACAAACAAAGCCAAAGTAGGATGGGCTGGTTTAACCGCCCAAGCCCACTGCTAGCAGATATTTGTCTTCTTTGGCCTTTCCCTCAAGGTTTTTAAAACACGTCTAATAGGGAGGGGTTTCCACACCCTTATAAAAGAATAACCGACGTGGGATCTTACATTTGTAACAGCCCAAGCCCACCGCCAGTAGATATTACTCTCTTTGAGCTTTCCCTTTCAGGTTTTCCCTCAAGGTTTTTAAAACGCATTTGCTAGGGAGAGGTTTCCACGCCCTTATAAAGAATGTTTCATTCCCCTCTCCAACCGATGTGGAATCTCACAATCCATCCCCCTTCGAAGCCTAGCGTCCTCGCTGGCACTCGTTCGTCTCTCCAATCGATGTGGGATCTCATAATTGGTTTCTAATCAAAATCAAAGATGCCTAGGGAAAAAACAAGTTGAAAATAGAGATTTCTCTATTGACAATGAGTTCATAGTTCTAAGAAAAAATGACATTACAGTTTTTCCGTTGTAAGGTGAAAGAATGTCCCACTGCGAACGATCAGCCTGAAATTCAGAAATAAAAGTTATAGCGTTCTCAAATTTTGAAGGGAAAAAAAAACAAAAAACAAATCCATTATTAGATATGTATTCATCAAAACATCACCCGCTCCAATCTGTACAAGCGACCTTTTCTTCCAATCACTCGAAACGCATTATCATAAGCCTGACGGGAAGGGAACTGCATCATCCTGATTACAACATCCATAAATATTTAATGAAAACCAACCTCAAACACAGTGTTACTCAAATACATATTCATAGTTCTTAAATAATCGATTGAGTTGCTCCTCAGAAATGCAATCCGTTTTAAGATCACAAGTTACGACACACTTAAAGAACACATAATCAATAGATTAACAAGTAAGCTAATTAACCCAGGGTTAAGGATGCACTTGTATTAAAGTGATCAAAGGATCAAAAGGGCAATTAGATATTAGATTAACAAGTAAGCTAATTAACCCAGGGTTAAGGATGCACTTGAATTAAAGTGATCAAAGGATCAAATGGGCAATTAGATATTCTTTGATCATTGCAGTTCAAACGGTTAGATGAACACGACTCTCCTCAATGGTATGATATTGTCCACTTTGAGCATAAGCTCTCATGGCTTTGCTTTGGGCTTCCCCAAAAGACCTCATACCAATGGAGGGAGTATTCTTTGATTATAAACCCATGAACATTCCCTACATTAGCCGACGTGGGCCTTTCATCCAACACAAACAATGATCAAAGGATCAAAAGGGCAATTAGATATTATTTGATCATTGTAGTTCAAACAATGCAGTAGGAATGGGAAGCATCTATATCCAATCTAAGCTAAAAAGAAGAAGAATATTACATAGAGGTTGGTGTGAAACTCCGATTGTATTCAACTTTGACATCATCCAAATTCAAATTACACCCTTCCAGCAAATTGACAATGTCCGTCTTTAGTGTATTCCTTGTGATACCATACAATTTTCCGTACACCAAACCTGAAAAGAAAAACTCATTACGCATCGCACCACGCAAAATCAGACGAGAATTGACACCAGAATAGCAGTAAGTACTCCAAAATGATTCTGTAGCGACTAAATGCATTCCAAATATCCCAGAAATCAAAGACATAAGAACTAAATCGATTAGAACAATCGAGTAAAGGAGAAAGAAAACTGTTCCTGAAATTTTAACCCGCCACCGTCTATAAACCCTAAACCTCTCCCAATATATCACAAAAAAGCATTGCCCGAACTCGACGAAGACATTGGAACGAGATTCATACCTGCAGTTTTTGATGTATCAAGAAAAGAATCGGCGGGCGGTTCCAAAGGGGGTTGTTCCCCTTCCGTCGAGAAGAATCTTGGAGATTGGCGGAAAAACACAGGGAGGCCATGATTTGCCCTTGCAGAAGGAGTAACGAAGTGCGATCCAAGTGCCTTACGGAGCAGACCGAGGGCCGACATTTTTGGCAAAGGAGGCGATGTTGGTGAGGGATTGAAGAAGATATGAGAGTTCAAGACTCGTTCACTGAGCTGAGGGGCGGTGCAGTGGCTGCTTCACCCTCCAAAGTTCCAACTAAGATTTTGGGGTCATTGATTATATTTTTTCAATTAAACTTCACGTCACCAACCCCAAATTTTGATTTCGGGTTGGTTTAAAAGTTAACCTAACTCGTGTACGCTTCTCCAAAGTTACGTTGGTCTAAAACGTCTTTCACAAACCCATCATATAAACGTTTTATTCTAACTCACATGAACGTCGATGAGGTAGCTCACGCTTTGGCTACCCATACAACACGAGCTAAGTGTCACGGTCATACTTGTTCAAGGCGTGCTGTCTATGACTATATGTCGGATGTCTCGGTCATGCTTGCTTATGGTTGCATGCCCGTTCGAAATCTTTTTTTACATGTTTTCGTCTTAGATATGTCCTCACTATCTCATGTTGTGTCATATATGGGGATGTACCATGTTTACACTTTTAGGGCTAAAATGTCTCAAAATATACTACAGGGGATATAACTAGTTGTTTCTTTCTCCTACTTGAGTTATATTCTATCAAAATCGTTGTTGTCTAATCACTTTTCACTTATAATATTACTTTTTTTCAAATTATTTTCAACGATTTCCTCGCTCACGTTTCCTAAAACATTTCTCTCAAACGTGATTTGAGGCTCGAGCATATGTTGATGTTGTCTGCAAAGTATGAATTTCTCACGACTAACTTGTTCGCTGATTTAGAACAAGTGATGCACAATGACTATCTTGCAGCTACAAAAGTACGATCGTGACATTTAGCATTTAGAGGTTTTATTAGATGGTTGTTCATCACGTATATCATTTATGGTTGCTTATAAATATTTGACTTTAAAAAAAAAAACTTTAAAAATAAAATAAATAAAATGTCAACCTAAATGTTGTGAAAAGAAAAGATAAAAAGAAGTCAAACTTACATAATTCAGAGGGTAGGGGGGGGAATAATCCAGTACAGCAGTTCCATACTACGGCCGAGAATCGACGGCAAATCGCAATCGGTTGCTGTGCAAAACCCAGCCTTCCAGATTACGCCACGCAACCACCATCACCCGATGACGTGGATATCACAACACGTGGCAAAGATTTGGGCAGACTAACAGTTTACCATTGGTGTAAGCGTATCACAAACGCAAGACCCCAAATCCCTTCATTACCCCACTGGTTTGTTCGCACGCCAAGGACCCAAATCGTCATACCCTCGAAGCTTCCGTTTGATTGAATCGGAGGTAAAACAAGTCGGCCACCGCCTTCTCCGTCGCCGGATAACTCATTGATCCCGTCGCTCTAACAGCAATCCGATATTCGTGATTATGGTTTTCTGAATTTGATTCAGGCGAGTTGCGTATAGGGTTTTGATTAATTCGCGATATGCCGATTCGGCGTAGTACGAGTTTCGAAGTTTTGACGGTTTTTCTTCTTGTTTCGGTATCTCTGAGCTGCTGTTCAGGTAAAATTTAATCGAATAGATGTGAGATTGTTGTTTTTGCTTTGATTTGGTTTCTGTGTAAATTGTTATTTGGCATTTTGTAGTCGGGGTTTGAATATTGGAAATGTTTTTCAGAGGGCGAAGAATCGGCGGTTGTTACGCTTGATTCCATCGTAATATACAAGACGCACGAATGGTTAGCTTCGAAACCGACTGTTTATTTTAAATGTCAAGGGGGAAATAAGACGAAATTGCCTGATGTACAGAAAGTGCATGTTCTATACAGCTTCAATGGTGAAGAATCTTGGCAGGTTTGTGGTCTCTCATTGAGTTGTTTTGAATAATGTTAAAGCTTTTCCAACTTTGCTTTTCCTTCTTTTCATGCCTGACTTTATTGGATGTTGTAATTTCACTCACGTTTGATAATCATTTGATTTTAGGTTTAAGCTTACATAGGTTTGAAGGCTAAAGAAAGTCATTTTCAAGAAAACTTAGTTTTTGTTTTTGAATTTGGATAAGAATCCAAATATATCAGTCAAAAAAGACGAATTATCGAAAAAAAATTGAGACAAAACAAGCCTAGTTTTCATAAACAAAAAACCAAATAGTTATCGAATGGGGTAGGTCAAATTTTAACGACAAAAAGAACACACACTGGTGGAAACTTTAGTGTCTTGATTGTTTGCTTCTAATTATGTAATGATTAAAGTTCTTCATACAAATTGGAAAGTAACATACCATTAGGAGATTTAAATATGACAATTGTAACTTTTCTATCTCATTCAAAACAAAAACCTTTTGAACTTTTTGTTGCAAGAAACATAGTTTAATTAAGAGTTCTGTTTTGGTTAAAAAGCGCATATTTCCTCTTTCATTTATCTCAACTGAGGAAAGGGATTGCATTGCATACACAGTAACAAATGGCACTGTTTACTATTGTTGTTTTGGTTCCAATGTCGAAATACTATCTCTGTGCTTTCAGCCATTGACTGAATTTAAAAGCAAAAAGTGTAAGCGATGTGGGTTCTATGAGGAGGACAGCATTAAATCTGATGATGTATTTGAAGAATGGGAGTTATGTCCATCTGATTTTACCGCACCTGATGGGGAATATGTTCGATACAACAAAAAAGAGTTCAATGCCACTTTTCTGTGCTTGGAGTGCACAGCTTATTCCAATGGTTAGTAATATTCCATAGTTTATGACTCTTCTTTTAGTTGAATTAATGTGGCCTTCATACAGCAATTATGTAGAAGGTTTCAACTGTATATGGTTTGAGTAATTGTTGAGTTTTAAATTACTGAATAAATCAGTTCCCTTCTAGATGTGAATGATCATATTGCTTTCCTCCACTAATGGTGGTTCCCTCAGCATGTGAAGAAAAAGGAAATCATCTTATTGATTCACTCTCTTAGATATTTTAGTTGTTTGTCATGGAAACTTTTGAGTTTGAAGATAAACACGATTCGTGAACATATAGATATAAGCTTTGTTGTTCTTAGTATCCTTGAAGTTCTGTATCACTTTTTCTTTCCTTACCTTCCGCCTCTTTTAGTGTAATAGCTCAAGCCCACCACTAGCAGATATTGTCTTATTTGGACTTTCCCTTCCGGACTTCCCCTCAAGGTTTTAAAATGCGTCCACTAGGGAGAGGTTTCTACACCCTATAAGAAATGCTTCATTCTCCTCTCCAACCGATGTGAGATCTCACATTTAGTTAAGATGAATGCAACCATATAAAACCTTAATCCACTCCTTTTGAGGGAACACCTCGTAACATTTTTCATTTTGGAAACTTTGAAGCCTTCAACAGGATTCTAAATGAAGTATGAGCGCTCGATAGAAAATTAATGTAATAATAATAAAAAGAAAAAAACTCTCCGAAGATCCTTTAGAATTTTAGTTAATTATGCATGGCATAATCAATGAACGTGCACTCATGCTTCCTGCCTGCTTCTCAATTATTTTAAACAAGTCTGTGACCATGACTCTGTTGACTTGTCCATGTGTTTTTGAAGAATTACAATCTGCATTTAAGAATTTGTCAAATTGATACTTGCAGTTACCAGTTCAAGCTCACATTCACACGATACAGAAAAGGGAATGCATGCTGCTGCAATCATACTTATCAGTGTTATAGTTTCAACTGTGTTAATTATTGGTATGGTGATAGGATACAAGTATTGGCAAAAAAAGAGAAGAGAGCAAGATCAGGCCAGATTCCTGAAGCTGTTTGAAGATGGGGATGACATCGAGGATGAATTGGGCCTTAACGATGTAATTTAAGAAGATTTGGTACACATCAAGAAAGAGAAATACATGTACAGATACTCATTTTGCATAATATTCTTTTATTACCTTCGGGTTAGAATAGAAATATCATGAAATTTCTGCTTTGTTCATTGATCATAGGAAGAACATCCATTCGAAGAGATATATGTAGGGGGCTAGAGGGAGAGCGACCATAGGGAATCCTGAGTTTTGCTTACTTTGGTGTAATAGAATAGGGAAAACTTCTTATTTCTTCTGGTAAAAAATAGTTGAAAACAAAAAAAGAACTCTGATTACATTGCATTCAGCCAATTGTTGTCTAGTTTCATGACCAATACCCCAGGATGGATTCTAGGAGGGCCACAGCCTCAGAACTGCAGTCTTGTTCTAGTCTCAATTCCTGTCCATTACAGTCCTGTTCATCTTCTCCAAGTCCAAACCAAGATCGAAAACAAGCCCAATCAAATTCATAGTATAGGTTTCTAGGATCACCAGTATAATCCTCAGTTTGATCCTCATTGTGGAAGAGAATCAGTTCTCTATTCTCCATTGTGCAGCCACTTTGATTGTCATGAGGGTCTTGGCCATTGAAGATGAGATCCGAGGAGTTGAGTTCATTCTGCGAATTCTCGAAACAACTGAGGTTAGTCCGCTCACCCTCGGGATCATCTTCAATTGGGTCTCCATCAGAAAACTGGTGTTGGCCTGTAAAACCAGTCCAAAATGGAGAGGGGCTCCTACCGGGGTAGTCGTAGCTGTTTGCATTGGCCATGAGCAGGCCAATGGAGTTAGAGCCACTGCAATTCATAACAGATGCTCAATAGTTGTGTCCTGGGGGATCAAAGTGTTGGTAGTATGCCCTGTTATATAAACTTGAAAAAGGATAAGAAAACACCATATTTAGCAACATTTTTAGCTTTTGAGTAAGAGAATATTCTGAACAGCTTTCCTGGAGGGGATGAAAAGCAGCAAAAAGAAGAGAAAAAGAAAGGCATCATCACCAGATTAGTTGCCAAAGCATCTTTATCAAATTTCTTTCCTCCACAGTGAACAAACAAGAAGCCGAATAAGAATCCTTTTCCTCTTTGCTTTCAGGCAAGAGATATGCCTTGCTCAGACCGTCGGCGTAGTGGCTAACATGTGCTACACACCATTGCTCTTATCTTCTGAGGTACATGCCAATGAAGGCACTCTTTCAGTCCCTGGACATGCAATTCACTAATGATGTTAGTACAACATTTTTAAAAAGACACGTCCATAGACTTTAGTTTGTGTTGTTACCAAATTCTGGACAGAAATATATTTGTTCTTAACGTGAAAACAATGTAAATTTAGTTCGTAAACTTTATCGTGTGTTGTTACCAAATTCTGGACAGAAGTATATTTGTTCTTAACGTGAAAACAATGGTAAATTTAGTTTGTAAACTTTATCTTGTGTTGTTACCGAAAGATGTTTCTTCTTGTGTTTTTTTGTGGATGATGATCTCCTTTGAATTGTCTACATCCTAATTTTGATTCCTGTATTCTATATTTTTGCTCATCTATGAACACGATGGGCAAGTTTAACAAGCACGTTTTTTCTTCTCTACAAATTCGGACAAAGAAAACATGACATGTCGGGTAGTTTCGTAACAAAAATGATAAAATTTATTGAAATGAGAGAATGTAATGCGTAAAAGAAGAAGAAATTGCACACGATGTGATGCTTATCATTTTGGAATGATGAATAGCTTACTCTCCTTAGTTGAAGATAGATATTTATATGAAAATCATTAGAGATTTCTCACATTTTCGGACCGAAGAGTTGTAATTTAGGCTTCAGCCAAATTGAACTTTCTTTCTATATTGGTTCAAATTTATCTTCCATTGGACTTATTCCCATATTCTTTGAACCTTGTAACAAGTTAGTAACGGTTTAATAATGTACTTTTAAATTCTTGCGATTTTCTTTTTTAACGTTGAGAATATCATTAAGATTTAATGAAATTTTCTATCCATCTTAACCAAAAATTTGTTAGAGATAAAATGTGTTTATAAATGATAAAGATATATTATTATATAGTAAAAATCAATACTTAAATTTGGTGAGATTTTTAAGATAGAGATCACATTGTTAAAGTACAAATAACTTGTACAGGCTAAACTTCAAAAACATAAAATGTTGCAAATTTCATTGCACTAGAATAAATTATTACTTCTATCAAAATTCTAAAAAACAAATGTGTTTTTAAATTTGAGAATCAATATTGCGTATACTAATATACGAATCGAAGTTCTAAGAATCAAAAGTGTTTTTACATTTGAGAATTGATATTGAGTATATTAGTATACGCATCGAACCTAAATAAGTGAAGAACTATCTCCCAGTGTACGTAATTCTTCGTTTGTAGAAATCAATTCCCTCAATAGTAATTGACAAGCACTCTTGATCTAGTCAAATGTTAGAATCTCCCTCCTAAATGTCGTGGAATTATCCTGGAGAATTGAATGAATGTTAAGCTACTGTTATTGTGCTATTCACAAATATGTGATTTCAGAAGGAATAAAGACTATTCCTTTTGAAAAAATAAAGACTAGAGAGTGATAATATACGTTTCTAATCAACAAAGCAGCATATTGCAAGAACACTTGATAGTCTATAAGAAAGATATGTGACCTTTGAGCATTCTATGCAGACTCAGAGCCCTGAACTGCCTTGTTGAAGCCTTCCAATTCCTTGGACTGGAAGCCATAGATTGTTTTTATGGTGTCCCTGCAGCTACTGCAGCAAAGATGAAGATGAAGATGAACAGTTAGCCCAAACTCCACCATTTACAAGAATTTGGTATCCTAAAACGCCAGAGCTGCATACTAATTGTTCTCACTTTCACCCACTACTTTCAACCCCTAACCCGTTTAATAATGATTTCGTTTTTAGTTTTTCGTATTTGCTTAAAGAACATTTGGATTCTTAGCTAAATTTTTCTAAAACTACTTTTTCAATTTTAAACTAAGCTTGGATTTTGGAAACAGTTTTACAAAATCGAGATGAAGATAGAAACTCGTTAATAGGACTTGTAAAATAAGCAACCAAATGATTATCGAACGGAGTCTAATATGTTTGTTTTTGGTGTGTTATGTTTTCGTTTATCTACTTTCTTCAAAATTTGTGTTGAATAGTCATGTTACCATATTAACAAACTGGACTATTTAGAATGTTAGTTCAAAATTCAATGTCTAAGAACAGTTCAAGAGTTAGATACCAATTAGATGCAAATCTTTCTTGAACTGTTAAATCAAAGTTTATAAACTAAATAAACAATCAGCTGATCAGGAACAAAATTTTTAAAGCAAAACATATCCACTCATGAACAACAAAATATGGAATAAAAGAGGATAAGGTTTATGAGAAGACCTGCAAGCAACCTTGTTGAACTTGTTTTCTTTAATTCCATATAATTTTTCAAACACAGGAGACTCTACACGGCAAAAATATGGTCGATCTGTGAAAGTTAATGGAGAATTTTAAGCCTCATGTTTGAAACACAGTGTTCGAATTCAAAATTGGAAGCTGTGGCCGAAGGAAAATCTTACCGGCGTAAATGGAGCATTTACGTGAACTCTTTTCGTAGTGAATGCACCATCCATCTGCGCCAATCAAGCTTTTATATAGCTGAAATTCATAAGATTAGACCATATCGATTGATACTGAAAATCACAATGCTGAAGAAGAAACAAATGCTTTAAGGAAAATTCCATCTGAAACCCTAAATTTTTGCGTTGAAATGAAATGACGAACCTCGATATCGGATGGATTCTGGAAGATTTCCTCTGGCGAGGCGAAGGAAGGCCCCTTGGCAAGCTTGCAGCAGGCGCCGCATCCCTCGACGCACTGCCATAATTCCTCCTTTCTTTTGCCTGCGAACCCTGTATTGGTCCTCCGCCCTTGCCTGGTCTCGTTACCCTTCGTCGGAACCTGCTTCGACCGGCGAGCAGCGATTACGGTGACCTGCGGCGGAGCCACCATGTGGAGCATTCTTTGGAGTTTGGATAAGAGTATAATAAACTGTGACTGGATTTTTAATAAAGAAATTCTCTCTTATGGACGAATTTTAACTTAACAATTAAAATGTTTAAATTTTAGTTTCTAAAGCTAAAAAAAATATTTATTCTTCTAAGTATTTAAAATTTTAAAATATCCAATTAAGTCATAAATTTTAAATTTTAAATCTTAAAATTCTCAATTTTCTAACTTTATTACATTTTTGTATTAGACAAAATAATAATAATAATATATATATATATATATATAAATATAGATATATCAATCAAGTATTATTCAACCCAATTGAAAAATTAACTATATAGTAAACATTATTTAAAAATTAGAGACTTATATATAAAATTAAACTTACACGTTTGGACCTAACCATTTAAATTTAGATTTTATCAATTTTAATCAGACTTTTATTAATATATATATATTTATTTTTTTTTTGAGATTGAATACTCAAAATTTCAAATCTCGTCCTAAAAAAGTGACAAATGAGAATGTGAGGAATAAATATCGACCCCATAAAAGAATTAGTAAGCCCCAATAAGGGATCGTGCATGTGTAAGATGGAATTGACAATGAAGAAACAGACTTTGTAGATCCAAGAAAAATCGGTCAACCAACCATTTTTAATGCCCATATGAAACTATCGAACCACCAAGCATGGCAGAAATGAGTATTCGTGTTGAAAAGTCCAAAGGACCTCTTTGTTAAGAGTAGCAAAACTAGTCTCACTCCATTTAAGATCCCTCCAAGGAATTAACCTTTAGGTTCGGCTCCAAATACAACCTCTATATTCTTCATACCAATAATATTATTCTCGAGCATGACTCAACTTATCATAGCATTATATTTTTAAGCAAAAAGTCAAAAGTTTGAATCCTCACGTGTTAACAAAGAAAAGCATACTCCAAAGATCATATCCAATTATAAAGTTCCAAGCCTAAATAAGATGCTAAAAGTAGAATCATATCCAATTATACTAAAATGACCTCAAATATCTCAAAACAAAAATGGTTTTCAGCAGCAAACATGATTCAGAAATCATTCCAGCTATCAATCCAATAGTCCTAACAGAAGCAAGAACAGTTTTCAGCTCAAAGCTGACTAATCGAACATACTCTGGGGTGAAACAGAAAAAAGGAGAAAAGAACCATCGCTAAGGTAGGGAGTATCAACCACTTGCCCACTAATACTATGAGATCCTACATTGGTTGGAGATGGAAACAAAATATTTCTTACAAGGATGTGAAAACCTCTCCTGACGCGTTTTAAAACCGTGAGAACGATAATAAATAACAGACCAAAGCAGACAATATCTGATAGTGGTGAACTTGGGCTGTGACTAATGGCATCAGAGCCAAACATCAAGCGGTATGCCAGCGAGGATGCTGGACCCCCAAGGAGGATTGAATGTAAGATCTCACATCGGTTGGAGAGATGAACAAAGTATTTCTTATAAATGTGTGGAAACCTTTCCCTATCAGACACGTTTTAAAAACGTGAGGCTGACGACGATACGTGACAATACGTAACAGGAAAAAACAGACATTATTTGCTAGCGGTGGGCTTGGGCTGTCACAAATGGTATCAAAGCCAAACACCGCGTGGTATGCCAGCGAGAACGCCGGACCATCAACGGGGGTAGATTGTGTGAGATCCCACATCGGTTGGAGAGGGGAACAAAGTAGTCCTTATAATGGTGTGGAAACCTCTCCCTAACAATCACATTTTAAAACCGTGAGGCTAACGATGATAAGCAACAATCCAAAACGGACAATATCTACTAACATTGGGTTTGAGTTTGGGTTGTTACAAGGAATCCATAGATGGTAAAACATAAGCAAAGCTAAAGAAATGAATTTAGCATTATACAGATGAGACTTCCTACAGCAAGCAACAGAAAGGCAATCTGATTCTACAACTTACCCTGCAACCACAAACTAGAAAGATCATTTTGCAGCAAATTCTCAAACGTGACCAAAAGTTAACCAACATGCCAGCTGAAGCATAATCTCCAACAAGCAGAAGGATCAGAAAGAACAAGATAATGATAGAGAAACAGCATAAAGAGGCTTTTGACATTTCATGTCTGAGCGAGCTCGATATGTGGTAGTCACTAATAGTATGACATGAAAAATAAACATGGACAACAAAAAGAAGAGAACAATTTCAAGTTTCTACTACACGGGTTGAAAGGAGGGTAAAACAAAAAACAAGAACATCAGAAAAATGAGAGGCAGACCCGACTTCAACAATATCTATTTGTAAATCAGCTATATCACTTGCATTTGTATGGCAGAAGCAAAAGATGGCAATAAGAACTAGAAATTACTCTTTGATGCCATTTCAAAGCTCAAATTCTTCGTCCCTGAGAGCCAACTCCGCAGCCTCTTCTTCTTCCTCGTCAAGAACGAAGTAATCATTTCTCTCCACAGGCCTAAACATGTAGAACATCACCATATAAAATACAAGGCTTGCAATCTCCTCAGCTGCATTACTAACCCACTGATACTTGTATGCTGCAATGGTCTTGAGAGCAAAAACAACGATCCTTGTAAAATACAAATATCCAATCACAACAATGTAGAACTGCCTAAAAAGGGTGAGCTTTGCCAAATTCCTTGCAGCCTTCCCGTCGGTCTTCGATGTCTCTCGAAGAGATCGAATGGACCAAACAATTGGGAAAATTATGGCACAGCAACATATGATATCTACCAACAAGAAAACCTGATTCCAAGTGACCCAATCCTTGATAAAAGGTCCAGTCTCACCGATCACAACCGAGGCGACATTAGCCAAGACTTGAAGTGGGATAACAATCATCAAGACCTTCTTCTCCTTCTCTTGCAAGAACGGCTTCAAAAACGACCACCCAGTTCCGATCAAAACAATCACAGTGAAAAGCAAAACAACCCGAATAAATTGAAAAATGTAGAACAACACATCCCAACCGTGAGGCGTTCCGGTGATTTTGACATAATGCTTGTCCTCAGCAGCGCATATGAGATTCAACGCTTTCATCAATAGCAATCCACTCATCAACAAGTGGATCCTGTGAACACTGCGCTTATTCGTGACACACGCGTAGATCCAAAGCCCTAAGAAGGCAAGGTACGCGAGAAAAAACACGAAATACAGCGAAGGGAGCTGAGTAAGGCCAGCGGAGAGATAGTCCTTCGAACCATCGCGGTCCAAGTTGTACACCTCCGTCCTCACCTCCATAGAAACCGATGATTCCGGAACGCAATTAGCGAAGAAAAGGCTATATTCATTGGGAGAAGAAACAGGATAGGAATGGTTGAACGAGCTCTGAGGCGGAGGAGATAGATCCCGGAAGGTAAAGAGGCGCAAGATATAGTGTGAATCAAGAACACAAAACTGAGGGTTTTGCTGGATCTCGAGGAGAACTTGAAGAAGCGCTTCTTCAGATAACAGGAAGAATCCAAGCCGAGAAGGCTCGGTTTCTCCAACCGACGTAGTAACAGAGACCGATTTGACTGAAATGGAGACCTGGCCGGTGTGAGTGAATCCAAATTTCTCGAAGAGAATCATGGGGCGGTTGTCGGAGGAGATCTTGAGGGATTTTATCTCAGCGGTGGAGGAGGCGGCGAGGAGGCCGAGGAGGAGGAGGAAGAGAGGGAGGCGGAAGGGTGATGTCGTCATTTCGATTGCCACCGAAGATCGTCCCCAGCGAAGCGTTCAGCGGCGAGGTTCGAGAAGATCGAATACAGGTGCGGTTGGGACTTAGAAAGGGAAGAATGTGACGCTGGCGTGAATTGAGCGGTTAAGAATGTGTAATGACGGAAATGGCCTCGCGCTCAGATCTTCCCGGCAGGGGATTGAAAGAGATGAAACGATGTCGTTTAATAGGGTTTTGTGTTAGTTAACCCAAGATTGTCGGTTTGGATTTGAAAGGTCTTGTTCCCGCAACCGGCCAGGCAGGTAACAGTCCTCAATTCTTCAACTTCATATCTTACGTGTTATTAATTTTTTTATTTTTTTTATATTTTGTATTTAATAAATTATTAAATGGTAATATGGGATCTTAAAATTTTAATTTTATTTCTAATAAATGACAGATATATCAATATTTTTAAATTAAAATAACAAATATAATAAACGTAAAATTATATTTTGTGTTTAATGAAACATTTAATATTTAAAATTGTTGTTCAACAATTTTATTAGAAATTAAAAAAAAAATGAAGATGGAAATATAATATGGCCATACTTTGACCATGAACTATAAAAAATTGGAGAGTTATTATTATATTTTAAAAGAGATATAATTTTAGTTGAAATTACGGAAAAAGCCATCGTGCATCAACAAAAATGAACCACCTCTCAAAAGTTAAAATAAAAATTTTAAAACGTTGAGGGTATAATTGAAATATATCTTAAAATTCATGAATATATAGAAATGTACTATTTATGCTAATGTATCCACTATTTTATCGGTCATTACCACATCAATTTAATCAGTCATTGTCACGTCACTTTTATGTATTTGTTTTAAAATTTTAAAGCATGGTTGACTTCTTTAATTTAAGGTAAAAATCTTTATAAACTCATTAATTTAATCCAGTTCTATCCATTAAATTTGATTAGCATATAAATTAATAATTGAATAACTCAGTTAAAATTCATAATTTTTAACAATATTTTTTACTTCATATCTTATTAATTTAGATATATATATATATATATATGAAAATATTTTTTTACGATATTTAAATAGAAAAATTAACAAATGGTTAAAATTGTAATACTTAAATAAATTAATAAATAAAAACTTTTCCAATTAATTTAGATATTTATTATTAAAAATTAGGTTTAAATATCATTTTTATTAATTATAATTTCATTAGTTATTATACTAAATTTATTATTAATTTTTTTAAAAGAACATTGAGTCTCTTTTACCTTTCTTTAAATAAATTAAGAAAATATATTCATTATTTCAAAACTAATATTTTAATTTAGAAGTTTTAAAAAACAATAAAACCATAAAATCGGAAAATAAAAAATAATAATAATAATTAAATAGTCAAACAATTATCAATAAATTTTGAAGCACGGAAGATCAATGCTTGTCTGCCGTTGACTCTTGACCAAACACAGTCGAAAACGCCAGAAGCCGGAAAACGAAACAACCAAACGATTAAAATACCCAAAAAACCCTCCAAAAGCTCCATAATTTCACCACTCTCAACATGCCATTCTCGTAATATTAACAAAGAATCAGCCCCATTTTGGTCATAACGTTCCAGCATGACCTATTTATTCGTTTACGGCTCTTTTCCTTGAAATTTTCCTGTACCTGCCTTTATTACAGCAAGTCGATAAATCGGTTAAAGCCCCGAACTCTGCAGAAGGCTCCAAAACCTTGCGCGCATTCAGTTGGTAGAATTTGAAGAGAAATTAAAGCTTCAGTTCGAGCTCTCGCCTTGTTTGTTCTTCCATTTATTTGATCATCGGGGGATTTTGAGTGCATTTGTTGGATTTTCTTCTTGGGGTGAGTCCCCGAGTTTTGTTTTTAGTTTATAAATTTTTCTGGTTATTAGGCAAATTTCTGCCATATTTGTTTTATTATTCATCGTTTTTCTGTTCAAGAATTGAAGTTTCTAGGTTTTTTCATTTTTGCATGTCTGGCTTTAAATTCTTGAAATGAGATGCTTCTCTGCTTTGATAAGATGAATTTGATTTATCTTGGGGATGCGCTGCAGATTCTTTAAAAGATATGGTAATTGGAGTAGAGAAGAAAAGAAGTCGAAATTTGGAGTAATTTATGAGAATTTGGAGTAGAGAAGTTTTGTTCTGTTTTTTGATTTCTTGTTGGTGTTTTCTGGGAATTTGATCTGAGTTTCTTGGAGTTGGGCATGATGAATGTGGTGGGAAGAGTTGGTAATTTGATATCTCAGGGTGTTTTAGCTATTGCTGTCCCTTTCCATCCATTTGGAGGAGCCATTGATGTGATTGTTGTTCAGCAGCGGGACGAGACTTTTCGGAGTACGCCCTGGCACATACAATTTGGTAAGTTTCAGGGCGTACTTAAGGGTGCGGAGAAGGTTCGTATAACTGTAAATGGCGTCGAGGCTGATTTTCATATGTATCTTGATAGTTCTGGCGAGGCATATTTTGTAAGGGAAGTTGATACAAGTGAAGGAAGGGATGGTGTCGATGTTATGAACGATTCAATATTAGATGATAAGAGAAATTGTGATGGCAAGAATAATGGAAATCAGGATGTTCTTGAAGATGAGCAATCTCCGTTGGACGATTCGGTTGAGATGTCAATTGATCGGTCAAATGATATCAATAAAAAAATTGTTGAATCACGTGATCAAACGTCGGAAGTAATACTAGGTACAGGGAATGTGGATGATCATGTGCTAACTTATGTCGCAGTCTCAGAAAAGGTTACGGAGGAAGTACAAGTGACTCCACTTCAAAATCATCCCGGTTTTGGTGATAAGATGGATTTTGGTGAAGGTAATGAGAAGTTTGATTTCGGGGAAGATTATCGGCCATGTAATTGTAATAATCTAAATGCATCCAAAAGTGATGTTGATTTGTATAACCTTTGCAGTGCCAACAATGATACTGATGATTGCGAGTACCGACTTGAAGTTTGTGAAGGAGATGAGGAACATGTTCTTCATCTCGAAAGCCAGGTGGATATTACTTTTGGAGGTGATATCAATCAGGTTTCTAAATCCTGTACGGAGCATCCTGAACGTGGTCAATTAGATTCTAAAGATTTCACTTCCTCATTGGCGGGTGATAAATCAGAAGCTAAGCTTCCTAGAGTCGATGATACTGTAGAAGAGCAAACTGTTAAGTTCATCAACAGTGAGTTATCCCAACCGAGTGGACATGATTCCTCAAGCACCTATTTGTCTTCCGATTCACCCATTACAGGCATCCCGGCTGAGAAGCCTACAAACTTGGAAAATATGGATCAAAGTGACCCATCAGTTTACTTTGATAGTGATAATACACAATTGAAGAGTGCTCAAGTGATTGAGGCAGTTGATCACAGAGATGGAGGATTAGATAGGTCTGTTCTTGACGATGAATGCACCGAACATGAACTTTTGGAATTTCGTGCAGCAAATTTGAATGGAAGGATAGATAGTCTCCAAACCACAAGTAAGCTTTCTTTTGCTGGCTTAGCAATTCATCTGTTGATTCATTCGTACAGAGTATTCATTTAATCCGTTTATGCCAATAACCTACAGAGTTCAAAATTTCACTTTGTGGAAGTAAACTTAGTTCTGGTATGGGATTGAATGCTGCTGCTGAAGCATTTGATGCTCATCGTGTATCTGCCGAGGAATTTGGAAGTTCTGCTATGTCAATTATAAAGAACGAGAATCTAGTAATTCGATTTCGAGGGAGGTACTGGTATTGGGATAAAGTGGCTCCGGTAGTGCTTGGAATGGCAGCATTTGGAATGGATTTGCCTATGGATCCCAAGGGTTCGATTCCCGTGGAACAAGATGACTTGACTAGGCCCGAAAATGAGGAATCCGAGAATATTTCCACTTCGTTTGGAAATAGATGGAGTCTTTGGCCTATTCCATTTCGAAGGGTAAAAAAATATGAGCTCAATGGCGAGGACACATCTAATGAGGAGGTGTTTCTTGACACAGAATCCGAGTTCCAGAGCCCAACTCTAACATCCCAACACTACAGTGATTCTACTCGCAAGTGTATTACGAGGACAAATATTCCTACTACTGAGCAGATAGCATCTTTGAATTTAAAAGAAGGTCAAAATAGGATCGAGTTCACCTTCCCTACGAAGGTTTTTGGAGTGCAAAAGGTTTTTCACTGTCTAGTAATTAAACTTGAAGGACTACGTATATCAATGTGACTCTTTTGTATAACTGGCACTAAACCCCGGATGCATTAGCAGGTTGATGCTCATATTTACTTGTGGAAGTGGAATGCACGAATTGTAATTTCAGATGTCGATGGAACGATTACCAAGTAAGTCTAAATTTTATAGCTAATGGAAAGTTACACTGCAACTTCCTTGATGTAAACCGAGTTATTCTCTTATTCGACATATTTTTCCTAAATCTTGTTTCACCATACAACTTCCTAGCTCGTCATGCTCGGGGCTTGCTTTAACAACTTTCTGCAATGGCATCCTGCAAATTGGATAACGGATATAACTCTGTATACATTTTTCTCAGGTCTGATGTCTTAGGCCAGTTCATGCCTTTGGTTGGAATGGACTGGACACAATCTGGGGTGGCTGGTCTTTTCTCTGCAATCAAGGTGTGTTCTCCTAATTAATCATTCAAAGTAACCAACTTTTAGTTGTTCACTACGAATTTTGGTTTTACTACAGGAGAATGGATATCAGCTACTATATTTGAGTGCCCGTGCAATCGTTCAGGCGTATTTAACACGAAGTTTCTTGCTCAACCTGAAACAGGTATCTGTAACATCATATAAACATAACTAAAATGATATCGGCCTTATTAAAGTCAAACGTTGATCGTCTCAGACAATTTAAGTGATAAGCTAGGAATGTTTTTAGCTTTCGATAGGAAATCGGAATGTTCGAATGTTTGGGTTTATCTAAATTAAGCTTTATAAATCAATTTGGCTGTTCCATGTGCTGTTGTTTTTGTTTCTTTATTTTTGGTCTTTCTGGAAATGGATCATTCTTCTGCCATTGCAGGATGGGGAAGCTTTACCCGATGGCCCTGTCGTCATTTCTCCCGATGGACTTTTTCCTTCGTTGTACCGAGAAGGTAAAATTTTTTGTTTGTCGAAGTAGCCTTGTTGCATAGAACTCCGTTGAGTCATTTCAAACGTAGAATAGCATTTTCATCCATATGTCAAACAAAATAACATTAAATGATTGTTATTTCAAGCCATTTCAAACTCTTGACATTACATCGATGTTTGTGTTCACATTCCATCTTTTTTCCAATTTAATTTGGTTTTAGAATCATTATGTGAGATCAGAACGGAACCTTCTTTACAAGGGTGCGGAAATCTCTCCGTAACATACGCATTTTAAAAACCCAAAAAAAGGGTTTGGGCCATGGCTATTACACATTATCATTATCACATAGGGTCCTTTTATCAAGTTTCAGGTCATTATTATGTTTGAATCTTATTCTGTTTCTTTTATGATGGTGAGCAGTAATTAGAAGAACACCTCATGAATTTAAGATCGCCTGCTTAGAGGTAAATGAAAGATGAAATATGTTGCAACGTTCCGTTCAAATAGTTTCTTCTCTACCAGTTCTGAAACTCAAACTCCCATTTCTCTGAGAAATCTGCAGGAGATTAGAAGGCTTTTCCCTTCGGATCATAACCCGTTCTATGCGGGCTTCGGTAACCGAAATACCGACGTACTAAGTTACATGAAGATGGGGATCCCAAAAGGCAAAATATTTATAATCAATCCTAAGGTATTGAGCTGGTTGGTGGTCAAGCGTATGAGAATTCTATACCAACTCTATAGTAATAAAAATGCATCACCTTGCAGGGAGAGGTGATGAATAGTCATAGCAACAATGCTAAGTCGTACAAGTCCTTGCTCGTACTCGTCAATGAAATATTCCCACCTGCCTCATCGGTTGAACAGGTAAGAATAAGCATACATTTGTGAGTAATTTTGATTAAAATTGTGAGATTCCATATCAATTGGAGGGAGGAACGAGTACCATCGAGAACGTTAGACCCCAAGAGGGGTGGATTGGGAGATACCATGTTGGTTGGAAAGGGGAACAAAACATTTTTTATAAGGGTGTGAAAACCTTTCCTTAATAGACACATTTTAAAAACCTAGAGAGAAAACCGGGAAGAGAAGGCCTAAAGAGTTACCTGTAATTCTTTAGCCAATATATCGACACCTCACTAGTCTCTCTCAACCATTGCAGGAAGATTTCAACGATTGGAACTATTGGAGAACGCCTTTCCTTGAAGTTGATTAGGGATTTTTGTTTATATTGTATTTTCTTTTAATCTTATTATTAGAATATATTTATTTGCAAACTGAAATAGGTGAATGAAGTTCTCTTTTAATTAAAGAGACGAACTTGCTGATGTGGTTGCATGTCTGGTAAGTGATGAACTCTGCAATAATTCATAAAAATAATTCATAAATAAATATTATATGATGGTCGGTTGGTTGGAACAAGCGAATTACATGAACGTGTTCCACGAGTGTTTAAAAAAATCGATGACCTATAAAACATTATCCATTTAATATATTCGTTCGTTTTGGGTTGAATTACGAGCTTATCTTAATGAAAATTTTATGAATTAATTTTAAACAATAATTTGAAATTAAATGTATTTTATAATAATATTTTAAAAATAAAAAAGAAAAAAAAAAGTCTAATGGTTAGTGATTAGGTTGACAAACTAAATTTATTATTTAACTTAATACTATAATATTTAATGGAAAGACATTAAGGCTTTATTTGAAGTAATGGGCTCAATTTGGGCCCAAGGCAGAGGCAGGCCCAATTCAGGGTAAGAGTAGCGTGATTTGTATGGAACCCATTCCGGTAATCGTTATAAAATTTGGAGCGAAATCGCAGGCAGAGGAATCGAGCCACTACCTCATAGGAGAATTGCCTCGAACTGGTTCACGGTTCCTCTTGACTTCTTCCTCCCC
This sequence comes from Cucurbita maxima, assembly GCF_002738345.1. Lineage (NCBI taxonomy): Eukaryota > Viridiplantae > Streptophyta > Magnoliopsida > Cucurbitales > Cucurbitaceae > Cucurbita > Cucurbita maxima. Next base: position 788,024 of record NW_019272065.1, read on the forward strand.
TTTCCTTTCTCTTCCATTCTCCGATCCTTCTCTTCCAGAGGTTTCAATCTCCATCTCTTTCATCTGCACTTTCCAGATCTTCATCAGTGCGGCATTTCGTAGTATTCGATCCTTTTTTTTTTTTTCTGGATTAATCTAATCGGCCACCTGCATTAGAGAAGTATTATCTATATTCATATGTTCTAGCATTGATCGGAGGTGGAGAGTCTTAGCTAAAATCTCGTTTTTTTGTATATTAGAACGAGAGAGAAAGAGAGAGAGAGAGAGAGACCTGGAGAGGGAAGGGCGGCAATGTCGTGGCTTAGAGCAGCGGTGATCAAGGCGGTGGAAGCGAGTTCTGGACGGAAGGATAACCTCACCCGCACCGTCCGTAACTACGCTGGCTCCGTCGCTTATCATGCAGGAAATGCTGTCGTGGGAGGCGCCAAGATCATCCAAGACCGCATTGTAATTTCATTCACTTTTCCTCTTAATTCCCTCGGTTTTTAATGGCGTTTGGTTCAGTTGGTATCGTTGTGAATATTTTCGAGATACCCTAGGACATGGAACCCGACGGTATTGATCTCTGTTTCATACGAGGCGTTTTTAGTTAAGCAGTATTACGTCTGTGCGCATTGCCTATTAGTTCTTTGTATACGCGTGTGTTGCTTGTTACAATTTCTGTTTCTCAGATGAGTTAAGTTTCGCGTTTGATTTGCGAGGCAGGGAAGGAATATGCAGGGCTTTAAACAGGCAGTAAAAAGGCTGGAAGAAATCTCTGTTTCGTCTAGAGGTCCAGAAAGAGTTCAGCTATTGAGAAGGTGGCTAGTAACGCTCAAAGAGGTGGATAGATTGTCATCAGGTCCTGTCGAGGGGGGTAAAAACAGTCCGACAGATCAGCTTAACGATGAAAATAAAGATTCTCCGAAGAGACCTGCGTTGGTATGTATATCAATTAACGTTATTGTGTTTCCATAACACTTTTGCATGTCTGAGTTGATTGAAGGATTTGTAGTTGCTTTACGTTCGTTTTCTCCCACGACACTGAACGTCATGAAGTGTTGCTGGATATCTTGCTCAGGTCTATTATTTGGACCCAGATATGGGAAGCGAGCTGAGAACTTTTCGTGATGTGTTTCTTACAAGCCAAGCTCTAGAAGGCATTACGTTGTCTATGGTGAGTTGAATCGAATACATGTCAATACCTTGTTTTTCGCAAAACATTGGTATACGAAAATATGCTAGGTAGTTCTAAATGTATCAAGTCATTCATTTAGTTCTCGTTCTGTTGGAATGATGTTATAATTTGATGTGCACAAAAGGCCTTAATTTTTTACTCGTCTGCATTTTATATGTAAATATAAACATTATTTTCCCGGTAATGGAGGGATTTCTTGTTCTCAATTGCTTTCGTGGGTTTTGTTTTTGCTGACCTTGGAGCTTAACCGCAGGTTAACCTTTTCTATGTCTCAGATTCTCGAGGAACCTAATGACGAAGAAGAATCACTACTTCTTGAGATATATGGGTGAATATTCATTCTCAGCTACACCTTACGTGTTCATTATGCCTTGCAGCTGTTTCAGAAAGTCTTCTCACATTACTTGTGCAGACGAGAAGAAACAATATTAGAAATTTCTACACCTCATAATCATTTTCACACTCATATCATTAGACTTTAAGTTCCCCTTGTCATGGCTATATTCAGGCTCTGTCTTTCAGGAGGAAAGGAAGTACGTCAAGCAGTAATGACGAGTGTACACACTTTGGCAAAAGCATTTTCAGAATACCAAGATGAAGTACTGGTAATATCATGAAGACATGAATTAATTTCAGCATAAAATTAGCATGGGCAAAGCAGTCACTTCCCTCTGTCTTTCCCATTTGTAGGTGAAACGAGACGAACTTCTTCAATATGTCCAAGATGCAATTTCAGGGCTGAAAATAAATGCTGATTTTGATAGGTGGTGAATAAGCATATCTTTCATAATTCCCTCATTGGTCTTCAACAACTAGATATTTGATAAATTTTGTGTGCGTGGATTTTTATTAACAGAATTACCCTTCAGCTAAATTGAAACCTATACAAGGGTGAATTGGAGTTGGCTCTAAGGAGAGTATATGGGATGAGAAAGGAGAGTTCAGTATGAGTGATAAAATAGAGAATGACCCTAGTTATGTGTTCAAAGAGAGCATACGGTCAAACTTTGTCACAAACCTCATCCCTATCCCGCTCATGTCATTAAAATTATACTTGTTTTCCTCATAAAAGAAATGGTTATATATTTATTCCATTCTTTTAAATCTCTGAATGAACAACAATAACTCCGTTCCTCTATATAACCTCGACCTTGTTAATATCCAGTGAAGAAAGTGAAATCTTCTATAGAAAATCCACCATAAGAGAAAGGAACATGCACTCAGAATTAAAGGGTTATAAAAAGTTTCAAAATACTGATGGTTGTGTTGGATTGATGATCGATTCTGATGTCCAACTTCACATCACTGAGGCTTGCAAAAAAAAAAAAAAAAACCTTCTGATGTTTCGTTCTTCCTAGCCATCATTTTATGTCATCCATGTTGGTTTTCCTCTTTGTTAGATACACTCTAAGTAAACTTATGATTTATTTTTATTCTTAGTCTCATTCTACGTTGCTATTATTCTTGTTCTTATGTTCTTTTTTAACAAGAAAAAGAAGAACTTTTCATGATATTCTTGTTCAATTTGGGAAAAATAATTTTGGTGGTTCACCAATGCTAAAAGGTTAGGAAGTACAAGAATCCCTTGGTGGAATATCATGAAAAGCTTGAAACTTCGGTTAAAAATTTTTCTTCAATAAAAGTGGGTAATGGTACCGAGACCTCCCTGGCATGATTCATGGGTGGGGTCTGAACCTTTGGCGGCGAGATATTCAATAAATTTTGACCTTTCAAAGGAAAATGATTTGTTGGGTTTAGAGGCATGTGAGGAAAACCAGCCTGCGGAAAGTTTTTGTAAGAAGAAATTTGAAGGATGGGGTGGTGGATGACTATTGTGAACTTTTAAAAATTAATTGAAGGCTTCTTATTGAGTATAGAAGAAAGGACAGAAGTGTTTGGCTGTTCCTCGAATCTTGGATTAGAGAGTCTTCTTTTTTCTTTTTCTTTTTCATTTTTTTTTTTTGAAAAATACATCAGAAACTTCTTATTCCAAAATCAAATGTGCATTAGCACCAAGTAGAGAATAAAAAATGGGACAGGAATCCCATTATGATTGATATAAAATCCAATATCCAGACTATTAATTTCCTTAAGCCACATCCTGAAATAGATATTCAGGAGGAGCAACCATATTAATCCATGCGCCCTCATGAAATTGTCCAGACTCTAGAGAACACAATATTCAGAAGCATAGTGTATTAATCCATGCAGCCTACTAAAATTGATGCCAGTCATTGAAATTTAATCTATACTTTCAGTTCTTTTATGTTAAATTTTGATTATATGATTTGGTAATGCTGATGCTTGGTAAATTGTGGAGAATGGAACGGATGCTCTTTAAACTATTTGCACCTTGTAATTTCGGGAGTAGTAAAAATCCAAGCAATGCACTCTTGACCATTGTCTCAGAGCATATTGAAGATGAAAAGGATTTTTGGGTTTAATAGGCTTCCAATAAAAATTTGCACACTAGCTTGCAAGCCCGTTGATAAAGCATTGAAGGGTGGCATGACAAAAAGTAGAGAATTACTTAAGAGGATTACTGATACTAGGTGTGCAACTCGAAAGATGGATTAGGAAACCAAGAGTGGCCGGAAATATTAATTAGATAACTTATGGGTATGAAGTTGCGGGAAACTATGGATAGGTAAGAGTAGTTAATCACTAATGTAGGATCTGGTCTTCTCTGTAATATTATATAGTTAATTAGTTATTTATTTAATAATTATGGAAGGGAAGGGGGAAGAATAGCCATTTTTGAATTATATTCGACATGCGGGGAGTTTTTCAGACCTCTTGAATATCTGGATTTGGTTGTATTCTATTCCTTCTTTGACTACCAATAGAAGGCTTCTCTTGTGGTGTGCTAACAATGTACTCATTATAATGCGTTGGACAAACAAACCTTTCAATATATTATGTGTTTAATTAATGATCATTGTGTGGGTTTGCAATGTTCTCAGTTGAAGTTTTTCATTGAGCTGATTTACATTGTAACTCAAATTTATTTATTCTTCTGTCAATTTCCTGCTCTCAGAATAGATGCTAAAGCATGTAGTGTGAAAGAGAAACTTGATGAAAAGCAGGAAGAGCTGACGCCTTCAAGTGGAGACCATGACAACACATTTGATAATGGAAGTACAACTTCTAAGGTGGTTATGAATTTAATTTATATATAAAGACATAGATATGAACCATGTATTGAATGTGGTCAATTTTTTAGTTAACCATCTAAATGTTTTAGTTTGTACTTCTACATCTTTGCTATAACTTGTTATTCTTTTTTAGTTTCAAGAAAGTATTATGTTACATTCGATCCCATTATGTAAAGTACAGATTCTACCAGAAATACTTTCACGAGTTCAATTATGCTCCAAGTTGGAGGAGCTCCTAGTCAAGAAGAAGCTTTTCAATGATGGGAATTCTGCACAGCTTCATGCTGAAAAGGTCCATTTTATATCCCTCGGTTTGGGGTTCACAATGGGATAAGGGAACTAACTAATCTGATTCTTTTGGTTGGGTGACTGGAGTTAGATTTCTTATAACAAACTTCCATGCATGTCGAGCACATCTAAATATTATAATTTGGTCCCTGTGGCTTTAAATAATATAATTTGCCCCTATGGTTTTCAATATTAGAATTAGTCCCTATGATTTGATAGGGTTTTATCAAATCAATGAGACTGTATATGAGGTTTCATCAAACCAATGATACAATTTATGAGGGTTTTTCAAACTATAAGGACAAGATTCTAACTTTTAAGAACATGGGGGCTAAATTCTCAGTTTCCCCAAACCGTAGGTGCCAAATTTATAATTTAACTAAGGTTTAATTTAATGTGTTCTATCAATTTCAGAAGCTAGAGCTTTGCATGTTTTGCAATGCCTATTCTTCCTTCCCCTTACTCTCACATTCTGTGGAGCAAAATTGTCGGTGCTGTAAAGTAGGCTTGTTTTGGTTTTCTTTTATTTATTCAAATAAGAAACATATTTCAGATAGATTACTAGAAGAAATTTTTGAGATAAGAAACATGTTCCTAAATTGATGTTAGAATCTTTGGTCCCAATGGAAGACTAGAGTATGCTCCATCATGATGTTCTTCAAGTTAAGTTGTTTAAAAAGAAGTTGGTAATCAACTTTATAGTTCTTTTATTTATTGACTGATTGGTATTGGTGCTTTTAATTTTGAGTGATGTCAAATCGATTTATAATGCAGGTTGAGAAACTGAGAATTTTGTCAGAATCTTTGGCTAATTCTACCTTGAAAGCAGAAAGACGTACTGTAGACCACAGGTTTAATATATTACTAATGCAGATTTTTGGCTTCCATGTATTTCTTTACCATTGCGCTTCCATGTATTTCTTTACCATTGCACTTCCATGTATTTCTTTACTGTTGCTCTCATGTTCCTTTACTGTTGCTTTGATTTTTGGCTTCCATGTGTAATATGCCATATTCGCCGCGTTATTTTTTTAAATGACACAAACTTCCATTACTCATGAAAGAATATGTAAGGTGAGGATGAGAGATACTCTTAAAAGGTCAAGGAGTTATAGTATCACCCCAATTGGCATAGAGAACAAAAGAAATAGTTACAAAATTATTTACCACGAGAGCACCAAAGAGAGGCCAAAGCTTTCAACATTTCACACAAAAACATCATTTTTTTTCTGTGGAGATTTTGGAAAGTATTAGTACCTTCCAAGCAAAGTGTCCAACTTAAACCCTGAATTACTTTGATCTTAATGATTTCCCCCCTCGCAAGAAATTGGTGACAATGATCTTTCATCAGAAAACATTAAAGAATACATGGGCATACAAAAAAAGCAGCCTGCAAAAAATGCCAAACTACAAAAAGGGGCTAATCAAGCAAATTTAAGACCAAGTGAGTAATCTCAAGGAACTTGTTCTCTTTCTCTTTGCATATTAATTAGAAAAACATTAGGAGATTCTGAAGATTTATAGTACTGAACACCTCTACTTGCAGGAGGGTCAATAGAAGTGTGTTCGGTAATAGGATGAAACAGTCTGTGAAATGGTTAGGTTTATTTGGGAATACATATAAACGTTTTCTTGTGTCGTAGTTCATATATTTGATGGGCTGGTGATAGGCAGGTGACTATTTAAGATTTTAATGCAAAAATAAAGGCATCAAAGTGAAAACAAAAGATATTATGTTGCCTCACGTGAAACAGAAATCTATAACCTGTTTTGTCATGTTACAAGAATCTCAATTATCATTTCTAGTAGTATGGATGCTGAGAGGGTCAGAGAGTATTTTTTTAATTATCAATTTGATACATTATGCTTGACTAGTGACTGCATCTTAGGGTGATAAGGGTGTCTTAGAGTGGAGATTTATATCTGGCTCTCTTGTTGAATGCGTTTCTTATCTTTTATGCCTTTCATTAGCAGAGAGCAGAAAGAGGAGGCACTTAACTATCGGGTAGCTAAATCCAAGGAAATGGTCCAAGCTGAGAAGGTAATCTTCCTACTAAAAGAGATAATTATCCCTTAGAAGTTGGTAAACTCAACAGAAAATATCAGAAACTGAAAGCAACTGGTAAGGACTCTCTTTTATGCTACAGATTTATTTGTGTTGTTTGGTTTTGATATCTTTATATCAAATTTGTCAGTTTCTTGACGCTTCTGGCTGTGCCAATTTTCTACTTGTTTTCTTTCCTCCATTAAAAAATTTATTGTGCTAGTGATTTAGTTTGATGAAATGATTGTAGAATACTGCTTAACTCTTAAGATGTTATCTTTGCGAGTCACTCTTAGTTAATCTCTCTTTCTTTTTGTTTCCACCCCCCTGAGAACTTGTTTTGTGATTTCACCTGAGATTTTGTAGTGTGAAGTCTGTTTGTATTGTCGTCTGTTATATTTCTCGTTGTTTGAAGCTAAATATTTCAAAATTCCATTTATGGAAGAGAGAGGGAAGAGTAAAGTTGGTTGAGGTGGGTTGTTATCTCTCCCCTTTTCATACTCTATGGATTGTACTCGTGCTGCTTGGATGAGGGATATACATTTTCTTTTTTTTGTTGATTGGAAGTAAATCTTTTACAATTTCGTTTATTGAAGAGAGAGGGAAGTTAAGAGTTAGGTTGGCTGAAGTGTGTTATTATTTCCCTCTTTCTCATACTCCATGGATTGTACTCGTACTGTTTGGCTGAGAGATGTACATTTTCATCTTCTTTCTAATCCTCGTCAGTCACTACCTCCATATGGCCATTTAGGAGCCTTTGAAGAAGTTCTAGAGCTTGAACCCACTTATAGAAAGGATCTATTAATACCTCAGTTGGAAAGAAGCTAGAAGCTTGGAGCATGTTTTCTGTCTTGCTGACTTTTCCTTCGTTAAGAGAATCAAAAACCAACTGGCCGTAGGTTTATGGGGAAGGGATGCTGAAAGGGGGAATATGGTTAAGAGGAGTCCTTGTTCTTGGTAACTTCCATCTGTGGCTTTGGGGAAGAACAGAAGTTTAATCATGTGATAGATATGGCGGTGAGAGGGAGATTCTTTCTTCATTATTGGTTTACATTGCTTCTAGAATTACAATGTGCTATTGATCTGTTGTGAATTTTCAATTTTTTTCAACCTGGGAAAAGCTCTCTTAAGGTTGTGCTGACAAGAATGAAGCGAAGTTGCTGTGATTGACAGAGGAGTAGATAATGAATTATGAAGGACTTCTGACGAGATTTAAGGGCCACATTCTTTCAATATTTTGTTAGGAATATGAGTAGGGAAGTATTATAAATAATATTTAAGATATTAGGAGGGCATATTTTTCATTAGCAAAGAGTTGGTAAGTGAAGATGGTTATAAATAGAATAAGTTAACGAGTTATAGGCAGACACACTTTCTGAGAGCAGTTTTTGGGCGATTCTAAAGCCAGACTTCATGGTGTTCAGTTATCATAGTTTTTTCTTCTTATTTTAACAATTTTTTTTTTTATCAATTTTTATTTTCAATCTCTGGTTTCTATCAAATTTCAATTTGGTTTGTGCAGTAGGTTATTGTTGCCAAAATTCTTAAGTAATTATATGGTCATGTTGGATTTCTTTTGGTGGTTTTGCAACAATAGGCAATTGCTGCAAATAAAATTGAAGTTTGATAGGAAACATTAGTTGCAATATAAATAGATAGAAAAAATTATTGAAATAACAAGAAAATCTACAATAACCTTAGTGTACTTAGAGGGACTTGGACTTCCCGAAAATTGCTCTCCAATTTCTGTCTACCTTTGACCACCTAACTCACTGTATTTATTACCATTTTTCGCTAATCTCTGCTAATGACAAATATGCCTTCAAATATCTATTCGGAGACTTCTTGGGAGGTGTTTGAAGAGTCACTTGGTGAGATGGGATTCTATCTCTAACTTGGGAGGTTTAAATATTGGCAACTTAAGGCACAAAAACGCAGCATTTTCTCAGAAATGATTTTGGAGGTTTCCAAGAGAGCATTTTTTTTCTGAATTATTTTTTGCGTCAAGTAATTTTGAGTGAATATGGAAGTGATTTCTCTGGATCTTTTACAGGCTCCTTTCCCTATTCGTTTCTAAAGTCCCACGTTTTTAAATTGGAAAATGAATTAGCAATTTCAAACTTCACCTTTCCATCCAACTAGATGAAAGGGAGCTTCAGTGAGGTTTTGGGAAGACTGTTAGTATGATAAATGATAGTTTTTGTCTTGTTTTTTCGAAGGTTATGTGCTTGGGTTTATACAAAAGGTGTTGCGCTTGAATTTGTTATAATATCTTGAATTCTTTGAATCTCTTTTTAGAAGATCTCTAATAGATCAGGAAATTGAGAAATGTGTTTATTTTCAAAATTGAATAATGTAATTCTTTCTTGGACTCAGATTGTGGAACTTAAATAATTCGGGTCCTTCTCCATGAGTTCCTATTTTGGATTTTTTTTTATAATTCTTCTGCTAGGGAGCATATATTTTTGTTATTAAAAAAGACATTTATGTTGTTGTCTAGACCCGGGTGGTGTATTTATGTAAGCAAATTGAGGAAATGACTTAGCCATTTGTTTTTTATACTGCAAGCTTACAAAATCTATTTGGAACAACCTTTGCTTTCTTTCTTTCTTTTTTTTTAAATCTTTTTGGTCTTTGCTTTCCATGATCGAGTAGTACCAGAATGTTTATTTATCAGCTGATTTATGGCTTTCCATTCCAGAAAAGAAGGGGACTTTTGTGGCTTTGTGGCCTCCTTGCTACTTTTTTGGAAGTTTTGATCGGAATGAAAGAAGTTAATGCAAATTTGGAAGAATTAAAATAAAATATTTCAAATATAGCAACTAAAAAGATAATTACAATGTGGCAAAAATCAGAACACGTATATTATCAGTCATTCAAATTAATTTTGAAGGTTGCTTTGTGATTGTGGTTAATCAATATCAATGCGTAGATTAATAGGGTATTACAGATGATCAATATGCAGGTCAATCAATATAGGTCAATAAGTGATACAGTCAATAATTGTTATTATTATAGTTAATCAATTAAAGGTTATTTACCCATTTATGCTTGAATTACTATCATATAAAATAAAAACATATTGATTCTCTGTTGAAGGTTAATAATGATTAATAAGTTTTATTTATTTATTATTTTCATAAAAAAAGATAATATTTACTATTATTTGTTTTTAAATAGTATTTTAATTATTTATTACAATTGAAAGGCCTTTCTTTTGTAGTTTCTTCAGGGCCTCCCCCAAGGCTATTGTTTTCCTTTCTATAAATATATATTAGTTTCTAATAAGAAAAAACATCATTTTTTTTATCTAAAATAATATCAGTAAATATTTTAAAAAATTATGCTACCTATTCAAAATTTCCAATTTTTGATAATGATGGGGTTATATTACTCTTGCGACTTCTAGTTGAGAGCCCTCTCCTCTTTTCACTTCTTTCCCCTTTTGGTATATATTTTATTTATCAATGAAATTTGTTTCTCAGCAATAAACATTCTATTCATAATGGGCACAACAGCTTAGTTGCATGCTTGAATTAAAAGTGCGTCCTATCATGATTGTGTTAGTATAGTGATCACTTGTCGGTTTCGTTACTCATCATAGTGAAACGTCATATTTGATATTTTTCAGGAATTGACAGATGAGATTGGAGATCTTGAAAACCAAAAGGATCAACTGGAAGCTGAATTAAAAAAGGTTTGTTTTCTTTTTCTGCCATGCTGAACAGATTCTGTGGTCTACCTCTTTCCTTCTCTCACCAATCTTGTTTCTTTACTCTTATGGTGATTTTTCGTGAAATTTTTTCCCATACCTTCTTTAATGGGAAGTTGGTATACAAGTCATGAGTAAATACTCTGGTGTGTTTGATGAGAATCATTGACGTTTCAACAATACGTACTGTAGCTTCTCCCTTCTTAAGATAGAATGATATCAACTGCTGTACACGAGGCATCAGCAGGAACTTCAAACGGGTGAGAAATCTAGTAAGATCCAAGACTGTTATGTCATATAGATCATGTTCAAAGCACTTCTTTTGTTTCTCTATTGAAATCTTCCTTTACTGACACAACCTATAAGTTTAGTGATGATGGAGCAAAAACCACTAATGAACTTTTTATAGAAAGTGGCAAGACCCAGAAAAGTTTTTGACTTGCTTCATGGTTTGAGACTTTTCTCATTCTTTGATAGCTGTAAATATAGGTTTATTTACTGCAACGCCCTTTCCACGAACAATTGCAGCACCTTGAAGTTGAACATTCTATGGGTAATGATGCTCGTCTCTGATGGGTCAAATGGGTCTCCCTTGCTTTGTTATGCACTAACATATATCAAAACAAACCACTCTTTGAAGTAAGGCTCCAGTACCTAATTCATTAGTCGCAGAGACGTACAAGGTGCACAATTGATAGATAGAAATCATGAGAAGAAAGCTTATTTGATAATATGAGGTAAGTAGATTAGTGCTTTACTAAATGTTTTGTTCATTATCGAATATCTCATAGGGGTGGTGGGTCAGCTAATCTACGAGAATAGAGCTTATCTGAAAAATGAGGTAAGTAGATTAGTGCTGAAGTAAAAATTCTGTTCAATAAAAAGTGTGTTAGAGGAGACACTTCAGTAGAGATATGCGTTAAATCATTACACTTCCAATAAACCAGCTAACAGAACTTTAGATATCATTTTCTTTTCATCAATAACCCTTAACAGTTAGAAAGGCTAGCAGCACCAGGAATGGCTGGTTTGGAGTCTTTCCTATATCCTTCTTCTGCACACTTTTTACACTATCATCATTTTTATTTGAAGGGACTCCATCTTTTTCCTCATTAAAAAAATGCACGTCCTATTTACATGAGAAATCATATGCAGCATGGAAAGCATCCATGTCTGGTATATCACTATGGACTGATGCTTGTTATTTGTTAGAGAAATTTACAACTTTGTGATCATAGATTCACCCCCACAGTGAGAAAATCTTCTGGTTGATCGCATCAAAAAGCATTTCTCAGCAGTTATTCTCACATTTGGGTTACAAACTAGACTAAGCTAGCCAGGAATGATGCATTGAATATGTCTCCCACAATTCAACAACCTATGTAGAAAATTGTCCAATCTCCATCTGAAAATTGAAGAACTAGTTGCTTTCTAGGTTCTCCCAGTAAGACAAACCACTTGGACGGGAGAAAGAAAGTCTTCAAATCTCTGAAACTTTTATCGAAGTACAAAAAAGTATGACTGTTTGAAGGTTAGAGGCACCTAAGAACTCTGGAAAAAAGTTCTATTACATCTCTATTGAGTTCTAAATGAATATTCAGAGTATTGTGTGAGAGCTTGATTAATTGGTTTCTCATTTTCTTAGGTTGTCATGAAATTTACGACTGTTTTGCTTCTAAAAATGCAAACATTATTTTGAGAGCTTTTGCTTGTAAGGGCTGCAACAATCGCCTATGTGCTTTTAAATCTTCAGGACTTGCCATTGCCTTGTGCAGAACCTTGTGCTCACTTGTGTGAGCTCTTAGCTTCCACGCTTATGCATTCTGTCTTTATTAATTTCAGTGAACTCTTTCCCATGCTCATGCAACTTGTCGACAGATTATTCTTTGCTTATATTTTCTGCTTTGCTTGAGCATTGACAGTCTCACTTATGCGTTGTGTGAGACGATTGCTTTTTGAAGTTTGACTTTCTTGCGTGAAGATGAGTGCTTGAATTGTATCCCTTCTCTTTTCTTTTCTTCCAGGTATTTCATTTTTTTCAACAATCTTTCAATCAAGTTGCTTAAACTTGATCTTCTACCTAAACCCTGTGGCACTTAATAACTCCTTCAAGACTTTTACATGACCTTTTAATTTATGAAATATGCCAACCAAAAACAAAAATTCACTCCAGTGCACAAGATTCACTTTTTAGAACTATTTTTTATCCATAGCATTTGGTTGATCTTGGTTGATAATTAAACAAAGCTATTGTGTGGGAGAAAAAAAAAAATCAGTTGAAATTCTCAATTTCAAGATATGTGAAAGAGATAGAAATCATCACACCTCATTTAATCTTGATACTTGATCTTGTCCTGCTAGACAAGTACTTCTGGTGGTTGGTGAAAAGATTGTTAGTTTCTCCATTTGCAAGGTTTTTTTCTAGTAATATATATATATATAGTGAAGATTTGGATCATCTCTTGTCCGTCTTTTTGCTGAGCTATTATGGTGGAAGATTTCTGAAGCCTTCAATTTTCACCTGGTTATTCCGAGAAGCATGCAGAACTTCATTATGAACTCCTCTGCAGCCATACTATAAAGATGACGTAAGACGAGGCGGCACAACACAATTGAATTATAGTTCCAGTAACGTTTAGACTCTTATATACTCTTATTGATGACTGAATTGAGTACAAATATTTGTTTATCATGTGGATAATAGGTGAAGTAATTTAGAATTGGATCTTCCTCGTGAGTTTATCCAATATTTGCCACGCCATTTTTAACTCTCTGTTCACCATGCTGCTTGAACCTTGTTTTTACTTATCAGCTTCTATTGGGATGTATGTTTTGTTTCAGGTCAATGCTTTATTGTCTGCTGCTCGTATGCGCCTTCATAATGCAAAAGAAGAAAGAGAGCATTTTGATGAAGCGAGTAACCAGATACTTGTGCACTTGAAGACAAAGGTAATCAAGCTATTTATTGTGCTCTCGTTAATTAATATCCCCTTGCAATAAAGTGTCAACTTGATGGGTTTTCCTCCTCTCGTTAGTTTACTTTATGTACCGATTTTCTTTGGTTACAGGAAGATGAGCTGTTCAGATCTGTTGCTTCATATAAAGTAGAAGCCAATGCTGTAAATGCATGTAAAACCTTTTTAGAGCATACATGGAACCTCCAGACATCCCAAAGACAACAAAAGGAGGAGAATGTCAAGTATGTTAATCATATTTGCTTAAATATTATTTGTAATTTGAGTTATGTCGCTTGTTTTGGAATCAAATAAATGGAATCATCTACTATGTTTTTCCCTTTTAAGTTTCACTCTCATTCTAGTATCAGTGAACTGCTCGATTGTTTTTTTCTTCTCTTTTTCAAGTGGTGAGCTGGAAAAATATGGAGATTATTTTGTGAAGTTGGTCACCAGCCTTCTCACTTCTTACAAGGTACCCGTTAGGGGCTATCTAGTTTGTTTATTTTATCCTCATCAGTTGTCATTCACTGCTTCTATGGGATATAGTTTACTGCCTTCTGACTGTCATGCACATTGGCCCATCTATTCTCCTTAGGGAAAGTTGGAGCCCTCACTTTCTTGTATCAGGATACTTGAGGAGAACTTGAGTTCAATGAAGGGGTATGGTTCTTTTAAAAAATATTTTATTCTTATGAGAATAACTGTGATATAATTAACCAGGCTGCTGAGACCAACTTCTCTCAGGTCAGATGCAATGTCCAATATTGATGATGGAGATTTAGATGTCAATAATGAACGGAAAAAGCTCGAAGAGGAATATTTGGATATCGAATCTAAGGTATGTTATTATTGGTGGCATTATGAATGCTGATAACTTCCTTTTCATTCATTGGGTGCTAATTTGGTCTATTTCCCTTAAAACTAAGCTGCATTTGTCACTCACAATCTCTAATTGGTGGCAGTGTTTAGTTTTTTGTCTTTCGATTGTGCAATATGTTTTTCTAATTTTAATTTCTGGTCTGTCTACTTCCTTACTTTCTTCACTGGCCAGTTTGTTTCCACCTTAAGCACTGTGGATACAGTAAGAATGCAATTCTACGATACAAAAGGAGTTGTCAGGTACTACCATAGTGTCTTCTAGGCAAGGAAATAGGATGCATTCGTTGTCAATGTTTTCCACTTTTTCAGCCCTTGACTGCTAATTTAGGCACTTTTGGCTACACAATGAACTCTTGATCCAGGAATCTTGGCCAGCGAGTACAAGAGCTATTTGATTCACTTGAAAAAATAAAAAAAGAATTTGAATCTATCAAGAGACCGAGATTGTTGATCGAAACTTTTAGGCAAAAACCAGAGTTACGAGTCAAAGACAGGATACGTAGAACTTCAAGTTTGGCTTCCGTGTCCAAACAGACAGCCGAAGTACGAAGATCAAATTATGAAGAAATGGATGACTCCTCCTTAGTAAAGAGAACAAAGAATTTTAGCATGGAAGCAGAAATAGCAAAACTAGATTCGGACGAGGGGATGGATACATACGACTCAATTGACGAGATAAATGACTGGGAATTTGACGAACTCGGAAGGGACTATGATGCACCATCCAACCACCAAAGAATATGAAACTTCATCGGGTACATACTTAAAACTCAATTCTTTATAAACTGCAAGAAAAAATTAAGAGAATGCATGAAATTATTGTAACGCTTAATGATTACACCACCACCCCTGCCCATATAGTAGCCTGTTACAGAAAAGAAAAAAAAAAGCCATTTATCAGGAAGATTCCTGAAGCAAGCAATAATACAAGTGTAAATTCTTTGTATTGATGAAATTTTGTATATACATTATTATACCTTGAAACAAATAAATTTTTGTTATTTTTTTATTTTTATTTTATTTTATTTTGGTTTGGGGTGGGAAGTAGCCATCGAGAATGTCCTGTGTACTGTAGATTGTGTACTGTCTTTAAGCTGAAATGGAACAATCATTTAAAGCTGGTGGGTAGTATGGTCCAGTTTCTGGTTTACTGTTTGCAGAGTGCAGTTTTTGAGTCCGGACCACACACACACACACACACACACACACACACACACACCCACACAAAGGCTACTAACACTGCATCATCATGTATTGCATGTGGAAGCCTTATCACTGCATGAGAACCAGCTTAGACCCACTGCCTATTTGGTTACCACGTGACACCATCTCTTTGAAATTATACCTTTTCTTTCCCCCTCTTTTGTCGTGATCAAAAAATCCAAGGTATTGTTTTAGAGGTCGCTAAATTATGGTGAACTGTCTGATTCTGATTATATGCATTTATCTAGTTGAGTTGTGAGTTATGTTTAGCGAGATTGGGATTCAAATACGTCTGACTCTGACTATATGCATTTATCTAGTTGAGTTATGAGTTAAGTTTAACGAGATGATTGAGATTCAAATTTCTGAGTTTGAGTCAGGAAAGTGGATGAGAGAGAATAGAACACTTTTGAAGTTCCCCTTCTCTCTCTTCATTCACTATTGAACTTTGGTTTATAATTAGTATTATGATTAATTAATTAATTAAGAACCAAAGGAAGGTTTGATCTTCCGACATGTTTGACCAGGTCAAAACGAGCAGGAGCATATGCAAAAAAATTATTCAAATCTGATGTATTTTATATATATATTTCTGATAATAACAGATATGGGAAGCAGGAAATGAATAATAAAACCATACATGTCCAGAAATTTTAACAGTAGAAATTTTAAAGGTTAAAAATGTGGGGTATCCCCTAATGTTCTTGAAGTGTCTCCACGAGCATGAACGCCCATGTTTATCATAGTATATTAGAGTATTGTGTCGATCTGATTTTGATTTTTTTTCATATATTTACTTTAAATTTGCTCATAATTTTGAAAATTTTAGTATAAATTAAATTAAGAGTATATATATAAGTAAGATATTTGATTTTTGACATGTAGTTTCATCATTTTTAAATAAGAAGAAATCATAATATACTTGAATGAAGCTATTCAAAATAGCAAAAGTTTTTTTTAATTATTTTTTAAAATTTTGAAATTATTTAAATTTCCCCATTGGGCCTCTTCTAAGTTAGCATGAGATTTATACACGTGGCTGAATTGCTGCTAAGAATAAATAAAAGAAAAGATTTGTTGTCTCTTTCACCTGCGTTTTAGTCCTTGGAAGTATTCAATGCATGTATTATTATTTATTTATTTACTTATTTACTTATATATTATATAAATAATATAAAGTGTAATTTTAGGTCTCTATAATTAAAGAAACAATTACCCTAAATTTATTATATTTCTTGAAGTTTTTAATGGTAATTAAACTCAATTTGTCATTAATTGATTGAAACAAAAATATTGGATGACAGGTGATGTGTTTGTAACCTAACTATTTTCCACTAAATATTTAGATATATATATATTCTAAATATTCAATTTAAATAACTAAAATTAGTTTGCATGCGAATAATAATAATAATAATAATAATATCATTTCTTTATTTTAGAACTATTACTGATAAATTTACAATTTTACACAATTTTGAAATATTTTTTTTACTAAATGGATATTATTTTACAAATTGATATTTCCTTTTCTTTTCTAAATTTTGTAAATTTTATTAATAATTTTTAAAGTGAACAAAAATATTGATATGTCTAAATCAAATATGATGAAAAAAAGTTATACCAAAAAGGTGATGAGAAAGATGGATGTTTTCAAATGAGGCTTCAACTTTCTCGTTCTATTATCATTATTATGATATGAAATGAAATTAATTTTATATATTCCCTCTAAATTGTTAATAAAAGTTTAAATTATTATACGCTTAAAATCACTATAAATAAATAATTAAAAATTATTATGCATTTTCAGAAAAATGTATTTTTAAAATACTTTATTAAACAAATAATTTCATTTAATTTTTTTTAGAATCATTACTCTATTCCAAACATTATATAATTGTGAGCACATATATAAGCTTAAATTATTTCATTTTTTTAGCTCAATTTTCAAAAAATAAGATTTTTTTTTAACTTATATATTTAATTTGTATGGTATTATTAAGAACCAATATGATTTAAACCCCATTAATATCCTTAAACTTTGCATTTTACCTAAAAAAAATATTCTTAAATTTTTAAAAGTTTCAAAAATACTTTAACTTTCAAAATTGTTTAAAATAATATATTTTAACTTTCGTGTTTAAAAATCTCTTTTTCAAAAAAAAATTATTAATATCATTCAAATTTTTTAAAATAATAATATATCACGTCTCAAAAATACTTATAAACTTTTCAAAATAACATTAAGACGTTTGTAGATAACCTATAACGGTAATAATGTTTTTGAATTTTTTTATATCAGTAAAGGGTGTATTAAAGATTAATATATTTTTTAATTTTTAAAAAGAGTTAAAAGAAATATATTGATGAAGTTTTTGAAACATTATTAAAACTAAAATTAACGATTTTTTTTTTTATAAATATAATAGTATTATTGAAATTTTTAAAAAATTAAAAAATATTTTTTTTTAGAAAGTGACATTTTTATTAATAATTTAGCCTGTTTGAAATTTTGACAGGTTAAACTAAAAAATCAAAATATTATTTTATCTTAATTTTTACTTTGGGAAAGATAATGTGTATATATGTGTGTGTATATATATATAGATCTCTTTCCTGTTCCCTCCCTGTTTCTCTCCTCCGCCACTCTCTCCCCTCTCTGTTTCTCTCCTCCGCCCTCTCCACCGTCGCACTGTAATGACCACCGTCGAAGATCCATTCGTCGCCCCTCCACCGGAAGAAGATTATATAGACATGGAACTCACCTCTTCCCTTTCTTCCAACTTATTCTGCTATTCCATTGGATCCCCACCGCCGCCGCCGCCGGCGACGGTGGCTACAAGAGATTTCGAGTTCCAAGTCCAAATGACGTCATTCCCAGGCGAAACAGAGGCCAGAACTTCGCCGGCCGATGAACTGTTCTACAAAGGAAAATTACTCCCTCTCCACCTCCCTCCCCGTTTACAAATGATCCAAAAACTCATCCACAGCCCAATCTCCCAAAACCCATCAAGAAAAAACCAATCTTTTTCAGAAAACTTTCAGTTTCCTTTCATCACCATTAAATCTCCACCTCCCGAGTCATACAATTTCTCACTCAGTGAGTCATGCAGACCGAGTTTTGAGCTAAACCCAGATGAGTTTTTGTTACGATTCAAACAGGAAACCCCACCAAGAAAATCATGGTCAAAGAAAATGAAGCAATTCAAGCAATCATCAATGGCTTATTTCACGACTCTGTTCAGTAAATCAGCTTGTTCTAACAAGCTCTGTTCCAAATCTGCGTTCAACGAAGAAACAGAGACCATTTATGAAAACAGGGGAAGTTCAGAAAAGTTCATTAAAGTTACCAAAAAGAACCCTTTTGGTAGAATTGATTATAACAAATGGAAGATCCCAAAAGTTGAGGAATTTCATCACAGAAAGTCATTTTCAGGGGCGATTCAGAGCAGTTCTTCATCTTGTTCTTCAAGTTCTTCATCTCTTTCTTCATCATTTTCGTTTAGTTCAAATGGGTTTTCGGATCTGTTGATGTTCAAGAGAAGTATCAGCTCAAATTCAGAGATTGAGAGCTGCATTGAAGGGGCAATAGCTCACTGTAAACATTCACAAAAGCTGTTTGAATCTCAAGAACAAACATGTTCTCTTTCAGCTTCAAAGATCTTAGCTCGTGGGGATCAAAAAAGTTCAGAGCTTTGCAGGATTTGATGGATACTCTGTTTTTTGAATGCTCTGTTTTTTTGTTTGTGTACAAATTTGTATAGTTGTTTGAGTTGAATCAAACAGCTCTTTGTTTGAATTCTTTGGAGTTTTGTCACTTTTTTGGTTTGATTCTTCTTGGCTGCTTGTTGTAAGTTGTTTTTGTTAGATTAAGCTCTAAATGATAATTAGATTGTTAATTACTTTCTTAAAACATGTCTCTATTTTAATTAGATTGTTGTTGATTATGAACTAGAGGTGTTTTGTACTATTTTATTATTGTTTCAACAATCTGTGGGAGGTGGGCGTGTATCGTCCAATACCCAGAATTTGAATTGGGATTTAGAATAACTACGTCAATTGTCAATGGTCTCGACATTTTCCTATGATATGATTGCGTTTCCTAATTGACCTTGAACTGTTTCTAAGAGTGGAGGCAATCCACCGCTCAATAATGCTCAAAATTTGAGCTGGGATTTGGAACTCGAATTCGACACTTCATAGTCTCGATATTTTTTCTATGGTGTGACTACGTTTTCTAATTGACTTGAACGGTTTCTAAGGGTGGAGGCAATCCACGCCCAATACCCAGAATTTGAACTAGGATTTGGAACCCAAATTCGACACTTAAAAGTCCAAACAAAACATGTTTGTTTTGAAGTTCTTAGGATTAAATACTTGCACAATTTCTTACCCACAATTTTATATGTTCAAAATCAGTTTGATTCAAATATAGTATTAGTTCGTTCATACAACCCTCATTTACTCGAGTCATAGGGGGACTCGAACCTTTGATCTTATACGTTTATAAACCCGAGAATACAAGTGAAGGGCACCCCCTCCCTCCAAAGTAGAAAAAAAAGTGTCCAAAATTTGGGTTCCTTTGGTTCATATTTTCCATAATTATCATAGTTTTTTGAAGTACTCTCTTTTCTCCACTCATTGACAGCTAAAAAGAACACAGAAGTAAACATGTCTATCATGGTCTGCTCAGTAAAACAATTTCTTTTTTAAATAAAAAATATAATAATAAAGTTTTTTTTTTTTTTTTTTTTTTTTTTTTTTTAAAAAAATCTCTCAATTTCATAGATTCCAAATGGTGTCTGAACTGTGAGGCAGCTTTATACAGCTTCACACTCTCAAACAATCAACCATGGAAGAATATCCCAATTTGCATACACTCACAATTTTTTATTTTATTTTATTTTTTTATTTATTTATTTTCTCCCGCTTTAATCACAAGAGAAATTGTGGGGTCCACGTCCGTTGGAAAAAGTATGTGAAAATCTCTTTCTAATAGACGCGTTTTTTAACGATGATACATAACAGACAAAATAAACAATATCGGCTAGCAGTAGGGTTCACGGTTATAAAAAAAAATTTAAAAATTGAGAAAAAAAAAAAAAGAAAAAGAAAAGTTTGATGATTTCCTTACTTAGCTGCCTCACATGCTAAATAGATCTTGAATATATATTTATTTCTTTAAAGGTTATGTTATGATTAAAGTATACAAAATTTGATGTTTGATCCATAAAAATTAAAGCTTTTGAAACATTTTTTAGCGTTTTAATTGTCAAATGAATATAGTTTGATAATTAAAGTGTTTATCGCTTTTTTAGGTTCATGTGAAACTTCAAGATTTTGACGTCTGAGTCAATAATATACGCAGTTAATCCGTTGAATTAATTTTTTTAATGTTATTGTTGCACTCATTTGTTTTTTTTTTTATTTTAAAAAAATATTTAAAAATATTTGATTTTTTTTATAGTAATTTAGGTTTATTTTTAATTTTTAAAAAACTTCCGAGTCATATTTGTCTAATGAAAATCACAATCCCACATCGGCTAATTTAGAAAACGATCATGAGTTTATAATCAAAGAATATTATATCTATTGAAATGAGGCCTTTTGGAGAAGTAAAAGTAAAGTCACGAGAGCTTAGACTCAAAGTGATAATATCATATGATTGTAGAGAGTCGTGTTCAACTAAATAATTAATTTAGACCACTTAAATTTATTATTAATTTTAAAAAAAATATTTTTTACTTTCTATATATATATATATATATATTGAATTTGAGTTAATGGAGGTTTTCGGTTTACATTTACTTTTATGGCATCTACGGGTCTAAACATCATTTATGGAAGGTTAGCTAACAACCGTTCCACTAGATCATAAAATCACTTTAAATTCGAGATAGTTACCTATAAGTGCTAGCTAACTATTAGGTCACTTGCGTAGTCTCACACCTCCGACCCAACTCGACCCATATATATATATATATATATATATATATATATATATATAACAATTCATATAATAATATTTTAAGTCAAAGTACTTGAACTGTCCTTCATTAGCACAAGACAAGAAAAACATTTAAAATCAAATAATATTTATTTATTTATATTTTTGTTTTCTTCATGAATATAAAAATAAAAATAAATAAATTATAAATCTTCTTCTCATAACCTGATTTATTTATTTCTCATTCACCAAACAACACAAGAAAACAAAATAATAATAATAAATAAATAAATATTTTGGCTATTAATAAAATATAAGATTTTGTTGATTCAATGTATCATAAGATTTTGTTCAAAACAATGTTAAACCAACCACTCCCTTTTAAATTAGACCTAAATTTTTAAAATGTTTGATTTTTGACTTAATAACGGTTTAAAATTTGAATTTTTTTGGTTAAAAATAAGTTAAGCTAGGGTTAAACAGTCATCGAAATATGTTTATATTGACCTCCTTCGATCTTAAGCCACAAAAATAAGAGGATTTCATCGAAAATACCGACAAATTCTTGTGTCCAGTTCATGACCGCTCCTCTAGTACCAGTTGTTGCTTCATTGATATGTTTACAATGCATCTTTGATTGTTATGGACTGGTACTACGATCTAGTCCTACAATAACAGTGAAAATGGCTCATTCTTTAGTAAAATTATATGAGCAAATGGGTTTATCTCTATTTTCTCGAGCTTTCATTCTAGCTCGACATTAGGAGCATAGAGGCTCGAGATATCTAAAGGAGGTACGAAATCCTTCCATCATACCGTACAATGTATGGGTCTACTTGTTATAAAAGATGAACGTCCTTGTTCCAAAACATACACATAAGTCCTCAGGCAGGCGGGGACGAAGAGACTAAAACAAAAATTGATATCATTAAACAAAACCCGAAAAGAAGCAAAAGAAAGAAGTTTGGAGATATGTTTAAGAAGAGGAAGAGGTTTGTGTGAGGATGGCATTATTGGGAGCAACCAAGGCAGAAGAACATGTGGAGACTGTCAGAAAAGAAAATGTTCAATTCAAAGCATCTCAACATTATTTCTTGCAGATATGTTTTTGGACTCTAACTTGTCATCTTCTTCCCCAAAAGAAATCTAGTCTTTATTTTCACGTTTTGTTCGAGTTATGTTTAGGGATTTGAAATGGGTTCGATCAGAACGAACACTTTGTTCGATTGGTCCACGTTTCAGTTTTCTTTACCTTTGATCTTTATCTAATTTAAGACGGGTTTTAATAGTTATCTCATCTTAAATAAGATATTGTACCTTCGATCTAAAGTTTAGAGGTTCGAATCACGTATGTTGTTGAACTGAAAAGAAATGAGTTTTAATGATTAGTTGAGTGTAGTTGCTCATCCGAGCTACTGGAACATGACTGGTGTGGCCGAAAGGCGAAACTCTCGTTGTAGTTTGGCGATAGAACAATTCAAACTCTAAGTCAGACTAAGGCTAGGGTAACTCATTCTATTCTCTCTGAGGCCAAGTAGGTGAAGCGTCTAGTTTAGGGGCACGCCGATTCACTGAAAATGCCTTGATTATTCTCAAATTTGGTAAGATGAAGATAGAAAACCACAATGATTCTAAAAAGAACTTCCTCGTTTTGTATCCATGTTGTCTAGACTCCAAACTCAATCTTTGTTAACTATGCAGGACATTCCCAAACTCTTTTTTATCAAACTCCTTTCTCAAATGAAAGTGAACAGCCCTGAACAAATTTTCTTGAGAGCGTATCAGGAATCTTTCCTAGGAGCACTACTTCCAAGATAATCCCCAATCGACATAATACCGAGTCAGGGCAGCTCAAGAGGCGCGGCTAGAAGCGCCAAATTACTTTTGAGAAATATCGTCGCTACAATATAGTACTGACAATATCGAGCTAGACCCATGAAAACGAGGTAGGTTAGAAAGTAAGTACGAGCTCCTATCAACTAAATGATAAACATGTATCGTCCTACGTATTGTAACGTTGAGCTAGACCATAAGTCAAGAACAAGCATTATTAAGATTTGCTATTCTCATACTATTTGATCCACACAATTTGGATGGAGAGTTACCATTTTTAAAGTATTTCAAATACTTTGATATTAAGTTCAAGGTCAGATAGTACGGTCCCACAAAGGTTCATTCAAATATTTTTAAAAAGTGTGTAAAGTTTTCAGAGTTGAGAACAAAAGAGTGACTGTTTTAGATTACATTGAAATTTGGTTTGAGTTTTTTTTTTTTTTTTTTTTTTTTTTTTTTTTTTTTTTTTTTTTTTTTTTTGCAGGGTTATGTACCAATGTAAAAAGCCTTGTTCTCTTATAAATGCTTTGAAAACAGCTTTTTATACATCTCACGACATTCTTTAACTTTAACAGTGATATGGCTCGTTAGAGAGCATAAACATTTTGTTTCGTACTTTCATGTTTTGTTTTTTTTAATGTCGTAGATCATACTTTCAAAAGGTTATTTCATGCTTTTTGTTTGAGGTAGGAAGTTTAAATCTCTCCTTATAACGAGATTTTTAAGTCTTTACAACACAATCAGTATGATTTACGAATTAGGTCAATTACAAATGTGTAATATGCAAATATCCAATGAAAATAATAAATTTTATTCATTGTTGTAGTGTAGGAGTGTACAATCAACCCGATAACCTAGACCGACCTAACCCAAATTATAGGAGTTGGGTTGGGTTCATTTTTCTGAATTCAAACCGATTCGATTTCAGGTTTATAAGTCAAAAACTTCAGGTTGACCCGAACCAAACAAAAGTTTATAAATTACATTAAACTTACTGTATTCATTGTTTGAGTTGGGTTGGGTTGAGAAATTTTTTTGGACCAACCCAAAAGTTTGGGTTGATTGGATTGGTAACCCAACCCAACCCAACTCAATCCGAAAGTTTTTAACCTAAAAATTCGTTAGGCATGTAAGTCAGACTTACACAACTAGGATAAGTCCAAAGGATCAAATGGCTATTAAAGGTAACTGGGTGTGGTGTTCTACCAAACGTGCTTTGATGTTGAAATTAGTATAAACTTGGAAGTATTCTCAAAGTGAGCTTGAGCATAGTACTTGTGGGTGGTTTCTTTAATATTGGGCAAGCACCTTGACCTAAGGTCGGGGTATCAAGTGCTTAACCTAAAGTCAGCTATGTTGTGTCGCGCGCACGTGGGCGGCGGTTTTTCACCCTAACACACAGGTAAATTATTTATTTGCTAACATACCCCTCCTACAAACAGAGCAACAAATCACAATGACCATCATATATATCAACTAAAAGGAGCATAATTTATCCACATAACCTCATCATCAACATGTCGAGCAAATAAGGAGAGAATGAAAAAGAACAAATTTATGTAGCATTTAAAATGTATAAAAAAAGATTGATATAAGAAAAGGCATTTTAGACATTTAAACATATTTAAAATGAAGTTAATATGATCAAAATTGAATCCTCAGTCTTCACTAACAATGGCTTCCTTCATGAAAAGTAAGAGCAAAACAAAAGGTACAAAATTTCACTTTACAACCAATCAATTCTCTTCACTATTTGCTTTTCCTTTGTTAGTTTTCTTTTAGTCATAAATAACAGATTCTCTATGTATTAATTACAATTAGAGCATAGAGTTATGAATTACCCGTTAATGGATGATATTTGAAGCTGCCTTGGACGATTCAAATCAGCTAAGCCTCCAAGATCGGCCTAAGACATCCCAGCAGAAGTCTTAACCCAATGGGCTTTGGGATCAGATATGCTTCATTATCTGTTCAAGAAAAGAGACTGCATCAGTGGAGGAATGATGGTCTGAAAATGGGAACCAGGAGTGATAGCAATACATCCTTTGGCACAGCGCAAGTTCCTTAGCCGCTGAGAACTGCAATGGGGCGGGTGATTTTGCAACATAACCATGTTTGAAATGTGTGTAGGATCATATCAAATGGCATAGATTGGATTTATTTCCAAATCAGACTCGGAATGATGCCACGAATGGTTACCATCCGTCATAAGCTTCATCTTTTTCCTTACTCTTCGGATTCGTTTGGACTTGATCACATAGTATGTCATTGCACCGAGAATTCCCGCCATCGTCACACCACCGATGATGGAAATGAGAACTGCTGCCCATCGGTTACGCCGTCCAACGACTATGTAAGATGAAGAAACAAATGCTATTGTAGTGCAGACGGATGCCAACCACATCAACTTATTGATCACTTCCACAACTCGTCTCTCTGATTTAGTCTCTCCTCTCACAATTGTTATTTGTACCACAACAACTGCCAAGGATGTGAACAGGGCGATGGCATTGAAAATGAAGAACACTTGGAATGCTGGACTGCCTACCATCACAGCCATACCATTACGGTCGTCACCGCCCGGAACTGTGAAGATTGCTGCGAATGCAACTGTTGCAAAGAGCACAGCAACCACTGTGATCGAGTTGGTTGCAGTGTTGATTCCAGCTCTATGAAGTTTCCGAAGTTCCTTAGCGATCCCAGTCATGTTTCTGTTTGTCTTGCGAGCTTGTTCGAGCTGAATATGGACATCCTTTTTTATCTCTGTCACTGTTTGTCTTAGCTCATCTCGACGTTGGTTGAGATCATTTGCACTTACTGCCCCACAACGTGCCAAGCAATCTTTAATCTCCGAGGTCTCTTCAGACAGCGGAAGTCCTTCGGCAATGTCGTGGGGCGTTTTAAGGTCTCTCGTCAAAGCATTCACATTTGTATCCCGAACCAGTACTAACTCATTGACAATCTGCAAGAAATTTTAAGGATTCATGAGGGGGAGTTTTATAACGAAATTGCAGTAATATTATTTATCTAAGATCATTCACACCCAAAATGGGTCCAGTAAAAAAATTGTAGTATATGCACTTCGAAATTACCTGATGTAGCTGGTATTTAGTATCTTACATGTTTCGAAATCTTCCACATTTACAAATTATTATGTAAACAAATCAAATGCCTAGTTTTCTTAGGAAAAGAAAGTCATGAAAATACAATTACAAATAAGAATGTAGTTCAAAAGACTTTTTTCTTATACATAGAAAGCACCGTAATGATCTAACTGTGGAACATTGATGAACAGGAATATTGTATATTTTAGTAAAGAGACTCTATCTAAGGCACGTATTGTTGAGGATTGTTGGGAGAGAAGTCCTCATCGACTAATTAAGGAGTTGATCATAGATTTTTATAAGACATACATCTTTATTGGTATGAGACCTTTTTGGAAAACGAAAAGCAAAGTCATGAGAGCTCATGCTCAAAGTGGACAATATCATACCATTGTAGAGGTCCATGGTTCCTAACACGTATTTGCTAGTAAAAATCAATAGCTAATAATTTGTAATGTTGTCAAGCAGGCTTAGGCTAATGTGACAAACTCGATGCATAACTTCAGCTGCCTGAGAATTGGTTAAATAACAAACTTAAACTACCTTATACGACTCAATTATGGAGGGAAGTCAAAAACATAACGGCTATATGGAAAATCTCGTGGGAAGAAATCTAAATGCTCCGGGAGCTTAGAAACAAACCTTTGCATCTCTTCTTTCCATTTCAATTCAAAACATCCCATCTAGATGCCAATTCTTGTACCATTGAGTTTCTGTTGACTGAGTTAAACTTGGTCACTGACATAATTCTATTGTCCAACTGTAACAGCCCGAGCCCACCAGCAGTAAATATTGTTTTTTCTTGGACTTTTCCTTCTGGGATTCTCCTCAAGCTTTTTAAAATGCATCTATTAGGGAGCAGTTTCTATGGGATCTTACAATCCACCTTCATTGGGGGCCCAACATCCTTGCTGACACTCATTCTCCTCTCCAATCGAAGTGAGATTTCACAATCCACCCCCCCTTTGGGGCTCAGTGTCCTTGCTGGCACACCGTCCTTGAAGGAAGGTGGATTGTGAGACCCCACATTGATTAGAGAGGGAAACGAGTGCCAACGAAGATGCTGGGCCCTAAAGAGAGGTGGATTGTGAGATCGCATTCTTATAAGGGTGTGGAAACCTCTCTCTGGCAGACACGTTTTGAAAACATTGAGGGGAAGTTCGAAAGGAAAAGGCCAAAGAGGACAATATCTACTAACGGTGGGCTTGGGTTGTTACAAATGGTATTAGAGCCAAACACTGGCAGTGTGCCAACAAGGACGTTGGGCCTCAAAGGAGGGTGGATTGTGAGATTGCATTCTTTATAAAAGTGTGGAAACCTCTCCCTAGCAAACGCGTTATAAAAACCTTGAGAGGAATCCCAAAAGGGAAAGCCCAAAGAAGACAATATCTATTAGCGATGGACTTGGGCTATTACACAAACCATGTTTATCTCAAACTTAATTGAAAAACTAAAAACCAAAACAAGAAAGACAAGAGGAATGTTCAGTCCATGACAAATGGTCAAATAGGGAAAATGCATGACAATTGATACCTCTGCCCTTCTTTTCCTGGTTGCAACATGTAATGCAGTATTGCCGAACCTGTCAGGAAGCATGACAAGAGCTGGATCTGCACTAAGAAGCAGCTTCACCACTTCACAGCTGGTTCCTTTTACAGCCATATGCAATGCCGTCTGCCCTTTCTTGTCATTCCTCCGTGCTAGTTGTGGATCCTTGTGAAGCAAAGCTTTCACAATTTCAACATGCCCTTGTCGAGCTGCTAAATGTAATGCATTCTTCCCGTTGGACCTGGATATCTCTAGCGAGCTAGAATCTGTTGAAAGCAACACATTGACTACTCCAATATGGCCTCTTGTAGCAGCGGAAATAATAGGAGTTGCATTTGATTGGCCAACTGTTTTACTCAGTCCCGGATCGTGCTCTAACAATACCTGGACGATGGCTGCAAAAGATAATTACTAACTGAGTTGAATTGAAATTACATCATCCAGATGCTTATGAAGGTACAACCACAGCTCTTTAGAAACCACGTGGACTTACAATAGTAGAAATACGTCATTCTATGTTATTAAAAACTGCAAAAGTATCATCCAAATCGTGCCTTTTGTTCTAAACTTATAAGGGTCACTTTTTTATTCAGAGTTCTCATCTCTACTTAAATGAGTCAATTCTAGACTAGGCAGCACTCAACTGAAAATGTGGCACGATCAAAGGTAAAGTAGTAGGATACCATATACGGTAAGCAATAGCTACATCCATATTTCTTGATTGAATGCCTATACTATTTTTCAGTCCATTTATAGATCAATAAACAGAGCATGCATTTTAACACGAGCATTTCTGGACTTCCGTGGTCGAATCTATTCCCTGATTGAACTCGGGGAATCGAGCAATAGATTTGTGAACGCAATCATGTCCAGCCCCCGAAAATTGGTTGATCAGGACTGTTGGAATGGTACAAGTTCATGGATTGGTATTTCCCAATAAGACTAAGACATGAAAACTCAATTCAACAATAAATACAAGCAGAAAAGGCTGTGATTAAGGACAAACTTAGAGTAAAAAAAATGACAGAAACAAAAGAAAAGAAGCTTGCATAGGAGCAGTAAGATACCTTCGTAACCCTGACTTGCAGCAATATGGAAAGGATCGAAACCAGACCTATTCTTCATAGTCATACCCTCCTTAGTGGAATACTGTAACAGCTCCTTCACAATATCCAAATGCCCCTTCTCTGCTGCTGTAAACAATGCCGTCTCTCCCAACTCATTCACCTCATTCACAATAGCAGACCTTATCTCTGCAACCTCTGCATCAAAATCTGCTCCACTCAAAGTTCCAACCATCTGAGCATCTATTTCACCCAAAATCTGTCTCACAGCAGTCAAATCACCCCTCTGTGCAGCCAAGTGCAGCTCAGTATCATTGTGTTTGCCTGTCACCTGCTTTACATACTTCTTCTTATCCAACCTCTTGCCAGAATTTGATAAAACCAGAGACTTGCTGGAATTTGATACGAGCAAGGTCTTGCTCGAGTTGGACAGCACCAAAGTGGGTGTGGTCGGAGTAGGTGGAGGCTGCAGCTCATACAGATTGCTAGTGCTGACCGATAGCCGCAGCCTTTTCTCCAGGTCCCTCACGCCTAAAATCAAAAACCACGAGAAGATTCAATCAAAATCATTTCATATATCCTAAAAAAACCACATAAATCTTCGATTGAAAATGCAGTGACCCTAGCATCAAAATGAATGCAGTTTCTTGCTATTCATCAATACCATTAAACATCAAGCAAATAAGAAAAAAAAAAACGAAATTAAATTCAATCTCAATCGTTTTTCCAACCGAGGGGGATATCAATAACGCAAGAGACAACAAAACAATCATATACGAATTTCTTAGAAATCAAACATCCAGGACCAAATCCTTCTCCACTTTCTCGGCCATTAAAAACCGATACATTGTAATAATTTCAGCACCAACAAAAAGGAAAAACGAGGAAGATGAAAAGGAATTGAAGAGAAACAAGAATACCAGGTTTGATCCCAATCCCCATGGCTAAAATTCAAGGAATGCCAACACTACAAAATCACCGTTGTGAGAAGAGATTTATTAACATTTTGATGCAGAGGGAAAAGAAATTTCACGGGCTTTCAGAGAGCTGAGAGAGAAGGAATAGAGAGAAAATGAGCGCGCGGCTTCGGCGCTCGAAATAGAAGAAGAAGACGAGCTCGTAAAAACGATGCTGGTGGGGCCCACATCAGGATCCGCCACGTCGGATTCTTTTCTTTTTTCCTTATTTTTTGTTTTTTTGTATTGATATTTCCTGTCTAATTTAAGAAATGATTTTTATAATTTAAATAATACTTTTGGAAACCTAAGGTAAAGTTACGAGAACTCAGGTTCAAAGGAGACAATATTATGGACAGTTGTGTTCATCTAATAATAATAATCCAACGATTTAATTTTTAATCTTTTAAAATATAATAATTTTAAATTCCTAAATATTAATTTATAATTAATTTTTGTAGTTTAACATTTGTCATCATTTTAATTTCTACCGTATAAAATTCTATTAAATATGAAATATTAATTAAATTATTACTAAATTATTTTTTTTCTTAATTAATTAATTATTTATTTATGGTATAAAATCCGCCTATTTCCAAATCAAATATTATATCTATTTTTTACTAAATTTTTTCAAATCTAATGTGATCGACATGCCATTGATATAAACTAGAGAAATTTGCAAATATGGTCCTTAAACTATAGGATTATTACCATTACACCACAAACACGTTATTCGAGAAATTACCCTCGATTTTACAAACGATATATGTTATAAGAGTATAGATTACTATGGACCACAGTTCAAGTTCACCGCTGATAGATATTGTCTATTTTAGCTTGTTATGTATCGTCGTCTGCGTCATAGTTTTAAAACATGTCTACTGGGAAAGAGGTTTCTACTTCCACACCCTTTATAAGAAATGTTTTGCTCCCCTCTCGAACCGACGTGTGATCTCACAATACAATGGTATCAAAGTTAGACATTGGATAGTATGCCTCAACAAGGGAGGTGGATTGTGAGATCCCATGTCGGTTGGAGAGAGGAACGAAGCATTTCTTATAAGGGTGTGAAAACCTCTCTCCGCATTTAAAACTTTGAGGCTGACGACGATACTTAATGTCACGACCCCAAAAGAAATTTAACCTCGAGTCGTGACTAACAATGACTATGACGTGTAGTGTGCAAGCAGAGTTTCAAAGGGAAACATTATTTCAAAAATGAATATTTTATTTCGTAAGGAAAACGTTTCGAAAGAAAACATGAAAGACAAAGTGTACTAATCAGTAAAACTAGACTGACACCCTGAGACATGCTTCCTCTATGATAATCCACATGGTTCAACGCGCCCTCTCTTGACCCGACGCCTCACGTACCTGAAAAAGAAAGGTATAGTAAGAATGACTATAAAACTATACTCAGTAAGGCACCTACTTGTAGGCTCTTATCGGACCCTAAACGTAACAAACAACCACGGGCCTTCCTTTGGCTCTAGAACAATGGTTCTGGTCTTAGCTCATTAGGGCTTCCCCTTTGGGACTTGTCCCTCGGGGCTTCTTTGGTTCTTAGTCTTTTCATTTATACCCCTAGAGTTCCTCTTATGCTAACTTGTGTTGAACTAGTGCCCTACGAGTGGCTACCTCGGCATCGCTATGAGATTACCTTAGTCTTACCTAGGAAGTGAGTTGCACCCCCTAGTCCCATGGTAATCCCCCTGTATTTGGGAGGGCTACCTCATCTATCCCATCCAGCTAAATGGTCAGTTACGACGTGGGTATCTCGTTTCCCATGCTAAAACGGCTATCGAGCAGTCGAGTCCTGATCAGGAACCCGCTAGTCCCCCACGAAGCTATAACACCATCCACACACAAGTAGCCTAAGGGTACTCTAGAGGTGGTTGTACGCCGTGGTAGTTTCTTAGGCTCCTAGGGAAAGGTTGGGTCTACACTTACTGACTTGTCACTTTAACCACATATCCCTAGACTTTATCAATCCTGTAGGCCATGAAAATTCAACTGAGTGTACACAACTACCATCCATCATCATTATACAAAATTCATGCAAAGTAAACATTGTGCTCAACGGGGCGATAACATCCATCAACTCCTGAAGCGCAGAATTCACAAGTTCCCATCCTCCTTTCAGCATGAATTGAACACACACACATATATATATATATATATATAAAGAGGAAGTTTAAAGTATAACAGCAATACTCAATAATTCTCGTAGTATTTAACACAATACATCTTACTTTTAACAATCAAATACCTACATTCAATCACGAAAAGCTACGGCCTAAGATAATTAAACTACCATGCATGCATTCCAAGCGACTCCTACAAGTATTTCTTCCTAAAGTTTAGTGTGGTGACTTACTTGGATGATGCGTGCCCTTACGCAGCATTTCCACACAATAGGCGTATCAATTTTTCCTCAATTAGGTCCTATTTCATATAAAATAGGGTCAGGATTGGAATCAGGAGGAAAATAGGGAAAACAGAAGTCGAACAGGACAGAAATGGGCTTACACGCGCTTCCACACGCCAGGACAAAATCACTAGCAGGTTCCACGCGCGAGTGTCACGCGCCCAAGATTTTCTGCAGCCGCGAGTTGTCGGTTCGGTTTGGGTGGATCGCAGGTCGTGGCTGTTTGTTTCGTCGTGTGGGTACCGGGTCAGTCGAGGGATGCAGGTCGAGTTGTGTGGTCGGAAACGCGTGTCGCTGGAAGGCTTATCCTTATACTATAAATCATTTTGACTATATACTTTGAACTTGATCAACTCTTATGTCTCTACATATAGTTCAAATAATCCTACTATTCAATAACAATCTTTACTGAATAAACAACAATAATAACTTTATTGAAAATAGAATATGTTTTTGTTTACAAACTATGATTTAGTTAACTACAAGATTTTGATAAACACAAAAAATACTAAATTTTACAAAGCTAGAGATTCTTCTAGAATCCTTGCCAAACGTTCACACAAAAAAATTAACTTAACAAATTGATTCCAACCAAGAGATGATTAGAAGATGATGGACTCTTAAATCGAACTTTGAATCTATGATGGACACTCTTAGATTCCAAGACGACTCACTCTAAAAATAGCTTGATCATGATTAATCTAATAAATCAATTTTAACATCTAACTTAAATAAAGTTTGAAAGAAACATAACACCGAAAGGCTTTCAACAATAAGGTTTTTGTATTCCACCTTCACTTCAAAATTGAATATTACGTGTTAAAAAAAAATCTAGACGTAATTCAACTACCAACTACAAACTACTAATACTATTGAATACAAACGGGAGAAAATAAGACATAAAATAAAAAAAATCTTTAAATCACTCATATTTGGTTGTCACTCAATTCTTTTCTTTATTTAATACTTAATCTTCGTTGCATTGTTTCTTGTAATTTCTCTTTCAAGTCCATGCAAAATAAATAATTCCCGCCCAATCTTTCAATATGTCAAACTTTAAAGAGAGACTTTTTAGGTTCTATTTTCAAGTTAATTTCGAGGGATTTTACTTTAGTTTTTTAAAATTAAAAATTATATTATCAAATTTTGTATTATAATTTAGATATAAATTAATTTTATATTTTATTTATTAGGTAGGTAAAATGATTTATCAAAAATAATAATTTACAACCATACATTTCCATTTCTATATATTAAAAAAAATAAAATGTATATCCACTCTTTTTTAAAATAATAACAAACGATAATATATATATATATATATATATATATAAATAGTGAATTTACAGAAATGGACATTTTGCACAATTTACACGAGTCATTCTTAGCGGCCTTGGGATAAACGATTCCAATGGGAATCAAATTTCATTCCACGCAAGGCAGAAGACGAAGGCCATTTTGCAGAGAGAAGAAATGGCTGCCGGCTGGAAGCCCTACCCCACAGCCGACATGAGCCTTCCACCATTACAATTCTTACAGCCCACCTTCTTCGATACATAGCTATCAATCCATTTTCGTTTTGCCATATCCACACCCAATTAAAGTTTCAAACGCCTTATGTTAATGGGAAACGCCCATGGCCACCGCAAGCATTTCAACCATGGGGTAAATTCCTCTCCATCCACTAACGCTCATTCTCCCTCCAATAAATATACGCCATCTGGATCAGCTCCTCCAATTTCGACCTCGACTGCCAAGATGGAGTCCTTGCCCTATGCCCTCGTTGATTCGAGTCTTCGTGCCCTTGCCGGTCAGGCCGAGGGATTTGGCCGCGCTTCCATTGGTGGTCTCCATGGTTCTGTATATTGCGTTACTAATTTGGAAGGTGATGATTTATTTATCCTGTTTTTGATTGAATTCAACTGCTCTGTTTTGATTCAGGAATTGAGATGTTGAAGATTTTGGAATTGGGTTTGTTCTTAATTTGAGTTAGAATGGTCATGATTTGTTTGCTTGTTCTTGATGTGGAGAAGTTTGGAAACTGATGGAAACAAGAGTTTTGTTAATCAACTACTTTGGATGCATTTACTTTGATTGATTATATGATTGAGCTGTAGTAAACTTAGGTTTTCGCGCCTTCTCCCTTGGGCTTTTATCTTCTTATATGGTTTTTAGAAAAAGCTTCAAGCTCAAGTGCCACAAGAGGGGTCAACTATTAGAATACGAGTAAAGCGCCTTAGTGTATCTCGATATAGGAAGGGGTATTTTCATCAAATCCCATGAAAAAAAAAAGTTGGGACTTAAAAGCTTTTTGTTTAGGGGTGTGCAAGTTTGGAACCGTGTACAAACAAAGAGGCTAGGCGCAATAGCTAGGGGCTTGCTTCTTCGAGTGGAGCTTGTCTTTTCATTTTGATAGGAATTGGTTTGTTTGTTTCTGTGAGATCTCATATTGATTGAAAAAAGGAACGAGAGCCAATGAAGACGCTGGACCTCGAAGGGAGTGGATTGTGAGATCCACATCGATTGGAGAGGGGAATGAGTGTCAGCAAGGATGCTGTGTCTTGAAGGAGGGTGGATTGTGAAATCCCACATCGGTTGGGAACGAAGCATTCTTTATAAGGGTGTGACAACTTCTTTCTAGCAGACTCGCTCTAAAACCTTGAGAGGAATCTCGGAAGGAAAAATCCAAAGAGGACAATATCTACTAGTGGTATGCTTGAGCTGTTATAGTTTTTGTTTCCTTTCCGTTTTTTTTTTTTTTTTTTTTTTTTTTTTTTTTTTTTGTATGTTTTGTTCAGTGAGTTGGGTTCTGTACCTTATTGAGTCGTATTAAAGGAATTTAACAATGCTTCTACTATACAATATTTCATCGAGGAGTCTCTAAACCTGTATTTTCTGTTTGTTGTAGACGATGGTCCGGGATCACTTAGGTTCGGATGTCGTATGAAAGAGCCTCTTTGGATTATCTTCGAAGTTTCAGGCACAATTCACTTGTCTTCGTATTTGAACGTGTCATCTTTTAAGACTGTAGATGGTCGTGGTCAAAGGATAAAGCTTACAGGAAAGGGATTGAGGCTGAAGGAATGTGAGCATGTGATCATTTGCAATTTGGAGTTTGAAGGTGGTAGAGGTCATGATATTGATGGAATTCAAATTAAACCGAATTCCCGCCACATATGGATAGACCGTTGCAGCCTCCAAGACTACGATGACGGGCTGATTGATATCACCCGGGGAAGTACAGATATCACAGTTTCTAGGTGAGACAAAGTTTCATCTAAGATCTTTCTTAATGCCCAAACAATCTAATATTGTCCATCATGTATTTGTAGGTGTCGCTTCTCACGGCACGACAAAACAATGCTCATTGGAGCCGATCCCTCTCACATTGGCGACCGATGTATCCGTGTAACTATCCACCACTGTTTTTTCGATGGTACACGTCAACGACATCCACGTGTTCGATATGGTAAAATACATCTTTACAATAATTACACCAGAAACTGGGGGATCTATGCTGTCTGTGCTAGTGTTGAATCACAGGTCTTGACACATCTCATCTTTTCCAAATACATTTTAGTTCAAACTACTCCAAAGATTAACCTTCTTTATTTGTTTCTCACATTTTGAATCAGATACACTCTCAGTGCAACATATACGAAGCGGGACAGAAAAAAGTGGCATTCAAATATCTAACTGAAAAGGTAAATCTATTTCTTGCCCATGTGTTCGTCTACGACTATCCGTGCATTGATTTTACACAAGCCTAGTCGTTAGAATATTCTATGTCCCATGATAAAAATAGTTATTTCATCCAACGTCTATGTTACATTCGAGATCGTCTTTTACATGAAACTGTACTACGTATATGTTGTCCCCTTTGGCTCATTATGTATCACCGTCAGCTTTATAGAAGTTTTAAAACGCGTCTACTAGGGAGGGGTTTTCACACATTTATAAGAAATGTTTCGGTCTACTCTCAAACCAACGTGGAATCTTACCAAAACAACCTTTACAGGTAGAAAGAAACCAAAGAAACGAACTGTACTGACCTGGAACCATTGCTTATATGTCTGATATGTGTGTTCAGGCAACAGACAAGGAAGAACCTTCAAGTGGGTGCATATGGTCTGAGGGAGATTTATTTGTAAGTGGCACTCAAAGTGGGCTGCTGCCTGCCACTGCCGGTCAAAGCATGTTTCATCCTTCAGATCATTACTCTGCTTGGACTGTAGAACCTCCCACCGATGCTCTGAAACAGATACTCCAACATTGTACTGGTTGCCAAAACATCCCTAGGCCCTGTGATCTGCCACTTGTACCTTAGTACATTATTGAAATCCTCTAAATTTAGTTATAGGTCCCTGGACTTGTATGGATTTTCTTTTTTTTTATTCCAGTCCTTTGATGTTTTGAGATTTCTATTTAGTCCTTTTTTTAGTTCCCGTGTAAAAACGTTGTGTTTAATGTTATTATTTATACTCGTATCCATGTTATCACACTTTATGTTGGTGCTAAACGCGAAAATTGATAAAAGTTTTAGGGCTTCAATATGAACTCGATATCTTAACCTGCCTAATCTTGATGTTTTACTCTTTTCTCTATCACTTGAGCTTTTAAACTAAGCATTAATCTAACAGTAAGACATCCATTATTTCTCTTGATGTTCAAGTTGTTCAAATCTAGCTCGATTCTATCTCAGATTTGAATCATTGTGGTTTTATATCTTCATCTTACCAAATTGGAGTAATCAAGGTCTTTCAGCAATTCGACGTGTCCCCTATGCTTTGTAGTCTTGTAGGGCGGGGCGAATTGTTTTTTTTTTTTTTTTTTTTTTCTTCCTTTTTCCGTCCCTATGACCCCATGGCAAATCCTTTGTAGAAGTGTAAACAACATTTTGGTATCTCAAAATGAAAAATTAGTCAATTCAAGCATTAGTGAGTAATATTAGTTGTGGATGGTTCAATGTTCATAATGCAAAGTTGAGAAAAAATGAAAAAGGTTAAAATAATGAGTATGGTATGGCTATCAGCTATCAGCCATCAGCCATCAGTCTGTGGAAAAAAAAGGTACGATAAGTAATTATCTACATCCTCAGGGGTCAATCTAGCAATTACCTCCTGCCCCACCGGAAATCTGTGCGCATGGTAGAATTCTCGGTACTTCGGCAACCAGCTTTTCGCTATCGCCAAGATTTCGAATCGAAGCTTCGGGTCCGGTATGATGCTTGATCTCTGTTTCTGGTATGCTTCTTTGAAACTGGAACTGAAATTATCGTAAACCTCCGCCACTTCCGCCGTTGTAAGAGCGGCCATCGGATTTGCTGGCAGCGTCGAGATTACCTTTCCCCATGCCAAGCGCTCGTAGTTGTCGATGTACTGTTTTCCTTTGGCTTTGTGCTTCGCGATCCATTCGTCTCCGAGAAGATGATGGAGCTTGGAGCTTTGGACTTGCCAAACGATGAAACGGATATTGTTGGCTAAGAAGAGGTATGAGAGCGAAATGTCGTCGCACTGTCTTGCTTTGCTGTCGAGCTTGCAGAGGAGGATGAAGATTATCCGCTCCATGTATGAAGAGACCGATGAAACTGGAGAACTGTCGGAATCTGGAGTATTGGAACAAGAATCGGCTGGAAGAGACGATTTCCACGGCGGCGGCCACCAGGAGAAAATTATGTTGAGAATCTTTCGGTACTCGGCGAGGAGAGAGAGGCAGTCCATCGATCGGAGAGCTAAGGTGTGTATTCCTCCGTCGACAGAAAGCGAATTCGAGGAGTCATTTTGTACGAACGATTCGTAATCTGAGAGCATTGTGGAGATTGATCCAGTAAGAACGCTGAGCGAGGCGATGGCTTGTGATCGAATTAATTCAGTAGATTCAAACGAAAAGATCGATTCGATTCTCTGCCAGTTCTCGATTATAGCAGTGAACATATCGAGTAAGTAGAACACATTCTTTTGCGATTTCTTGCTCTTCAAGATGACTTCCGGAAATGCAAATAGAAGCATAGCACCATCTTTGCACGCTTTAGTGAAACAAGATTCGCTAACGGATTCAGAAATTGCGAATACGAAATCACACAACTCTCGTTCCGCATTGAAAATCGTTGTAATAGCAGTATTCACAGCTTCTAACCACTCCTTGATTCTGAAATCGACTGCCTCCGAATCCATTTTACGGATTTGCGACGAAATTTTAACAATACCTAGACGATATATCGCTTCGTCCACAACAGATTTGCGAACATTTCCGTATATTTCAGCACATTCTTTAGCATAACCAGACGAGATCATACACACAGCTATAGCTCTCAGATCCGCCACAAGAACTCGATCTAAACTCGATTCTACATCCATCGGTTCGCGTTTCACGGAAAGAATCCGATAAAATTCAACCTGAAGTCGCTTCATAGCAATCTGCATCAAACTTTGAGAATATTCAAGTTTCTCCGAGGCCAAGAGATACATAACCTTCTGAAGTTCGTTCACACATCGAATGAATCGCAAACCTTCCTCCTTGCTTTGGTTAAACATCGACGTCACTTCAGCATAAGCTAACGACTCGATGCTCCATTTCGTGATAATTTCTGCAGCGGACTGCAAACTCCGATCAATCATCGATTCCGAAAATCTTTGACAATGAATCACGGAGGCGACTTCGGATGAAGACGAAGAATTAGAGCAAATAGGAGAGACCAAAGGCGAGAGCATCTTGGAACAAAGCCCGAAAAGCTTCTTTCCATGTCTCGTCATTCGAGATTTCTGAACCTCTTCGCCTCTGTTTGGGCACCGAGATTTGTCCGCCACTAAAGGGTACATAAATGTGTCTATATATATATATATATATTATATTATTTATAATGATTTATTACATTTTCGTAATTATATTTTAAACGTTAATTTTTGTATTTTTCAATACATTTTTTAATTAGTCATTTAAAATCAAATTTTAACGTTATTATTAAATAATAATAATAGTTTTACACTAAATATTTATTTATTCTTCAAGATACATAAAAATTTTAAAAAAAAATTATAAATATATTAAATAATTAAAGGGTTATGAAAGAAAGTGGGGTGCAGACTTTGTCATATTATATAAAACGACGTCGTCCGGAATGTGAAGTAATGAGCTTAAATTGTTCTGTTTAAAAGTCATGAGAGTCAACAGACTAAGTCAATTGAGACTGATTTTTATTTTATTTTATTTTATTATTAAAAAAAAGTCAAATGAAATGGAGAGTAAGCGTATATATTTTTTAATAAATACATATTTTGTCATAATAAAGAAAAAGTGGGAAGGAAAGTCAAGTCCAGAGAAAAATAAATGATTTAATTAATTCCAACAACTTTTATTCAAAGATATTAATAATAATTATTTTATTATAAGGTCGAATTATTCAAATAATGTGTCCCCATCCACTTAATATCTATAATTTTTATAGCATAAAAATAAGTCAACAATGTCTTTATAAATAATATAATATATATTACATTACTAGTTTCTAACAATATGCACGTGAAATCCTTCTTTTTTTTTTTTTTTTAAATACAAATTCATTTTTTTATTAAAAAAATTAATTTTAAAATACAAAAAAAGTGAGTTTTTTTTTGTTTTTTTTTTCATTTATATCTAATAAATAGAAGAATTTTTTAAAAAATATTTAATATATTTCTCTTAATATTGTATATAAAATTAACACTTTAAAATATATTTAAATTTTTTAAAGCTTACCCGAATTTTAAAATTTTTATGAAGTAGTCAGTCCACTCGAATGTAGAATTGCGGGTCGTGCAATCGAATCAATTGTGACCCCGCTCCAAAATTCATAATCTTCTTCCTTATATTTTTTGTTTGAATTTCTTTAGGAAGAACAAAAACATTATTACTCAATTATTTTTATGATTTTTTTTAAAATTATTTGGCCAGATGTTTTAATATTTTTAATGAGATTACTTATAGTATGAGTATGAAAATAATTGACATGCATCTAAAGAATGAAATCATGACATATATATATTTTTTTTCAAAATGATTACAAAACGAACCTTAAATTAGTAGTTTTTTTTAATTATTATTATTAGTACGTTATCATTTAATTAGTCAAAAGCTACCCTTTGGCCTCGTTGTATAGCTTACTGTATAGTCTCATAGGTCGTTCACACAAGAAAACCGTTTTAGTTAATGGAATAATATAGAACTAAAAGTCGCTAATGAACTAAATATTTTAAAATTGATGTGACAACATGTGACATTTTTTTTACGAAACTAAGTTCAACAAAGTCAATAGACTTAGAAGTTAAGTCTTTGAAGCATTTTGTTTGTTAACTCAAAACGACTTTAACTTGAAAACAAATGAGCTAAGTGTGAACTCTAAAAGATTCCATAAACCCTAAAATAACATAATTGGAAGCAAGAAATAATTCTATAGGTTTTTAATTTATTTACATTTTTTTAATGCCCGGGTCATAATTGAAATATCGACTTTTAGAATAGTAATTAGTATCTTATCCATTCAGATATATTTAAATTAAAAGAAGATTCCGAGAAAGATGTTATTTAGGAAGTGATAACCTAAGTTTAGCACGTGTGAACTTGTTGATTTTTTTCATTAAGTGTTCCAATAAACTTAATGCCTTCGTCTTGATGTGATACTTAAGTTTTTAAAGTAATAATGATGTTATTTATATATTTGAATATTTAAATTTTTATTTCATTGTGTAAATAGATGATGAGATATAAGTTGAGCTTAAAAATACGTTCTAAATTTGTAAAAGTCTTTACCGATGAAAATTGTTAGTATTTTACTTCAAAAATATTCTTAAAACTTTTATAAA
Organism: Cucurbita maxima; assembly: GCF_002738345.1. Taxonomy (NCBI): domain Eukaryota; kingdom Viridiplantae; phylum Streptophyta; class Magnoliopsida; order Cucurbitales; family Cucurbitaceae; genus Cucurbita; species Cucurbita maxima. The sequence goes on from NW_019272065.1 coordinate 829,159, forward strand.
TGTTTTTAAAATATTCTTAATTTTTTTTAAAAATAAAAAATATCCGTACGATTAATACTTATTTTAAAAAAATACTCATGAAATCTTAAAAGTAATATCGACAAATTTTACTTTTATAAAAAATGTTCAAAAAAAAATATTAGCATCGATATATAGACGAAAAGTGTTTATTGACATCTCATATATTATATCCAAATTTTTAAACATTTTATTTTTGTTGAAACAAAGCGTTAACCTTTTAAAAATAATTTAAAGATTTTTTAAAATTTAAAAACGTTATTAAAATTTTTAAAAATTGAAAGATATATATTTATTTTTAGGTAAAATGTAAAGTTTAAAATCATTTTTATTAATAACCTTGCTTTATGTTGTCGAAGACGTGAATGAAAAACTTAATTTAATGGGAGAGTTGGATACGGTCGTGATGTGATTGGGCTAAACGCCTGTGGCGGCAGACCCACATAATGAGAGTTAGAACGACGACGTAACGTAACAATACCACCGTTGGAATTGATGGCAGGAGTCCACGTGGATTGACATAAGCCGTTGAGATCAGGACTTGTCTCTCTTTTGGGGCCCACCTTCTTCATCTATTCATTGCCCTTTTCAAAAGGCCATTTACTTTCAACATAATAAAAAGCCCTTTCTAAGTGTCTTAATCTGAAATTCAAACAAACGTTTTAATTCTAAACAAAACTATATTTAGCTTATTTTGATATCTAATATTTGTTAACCGTACATACTTACTCTCGTGAATGAAAAAAAAAAAAAAAATACCTATACGAAAACTCTGTTAATCTCATAGACCGTACATACTCTCTTCATCCATATTTCAAATGTTACTTTAATACTGTGATAGCTTCAATAATAGAGAAATTGGGAGTGAAGGACAAAGTTGAAGAAAAGATTCTCGACTTTATAGTCCAATCCTTTAGACACACACTATGAAAGAAAAGAAAATAGACACATTGTATGAGTTTACAGTGAGAATAACGAACAAGAACAAAACACTAAGTTAGTATAATTCTATTCTCATCAAATGATTTCCAGACTCGAAAGCAAAATCAAATGAGAAAGAAAATAAAAGAGACCAAGGGTACAGTCGAGTAAATGAATTAGTTGGTTTACCGAATGAAAGAAGAAAAGAAAAATGCAAGATGGATGAAAAGGAAACGAACAATTCTATGGTAATTGATATTGGTTTTTCCAGTTTGCTTGTTCTTGAGTTTATGAACACTTTTGTAAACAACGAACTAGTGAGAAGTAAGGTCATCAATTCATTTTATTGAATCCTTCTTAAGAAATGAGTGATTAACTAACTAACACAACATTTCATCCACCACACGTTTCTTCCTCCAATGACCTTTTTTGAAACATGAAAACAAAAAACTCTATATCACATCCTTCACTACTTCAGCTAAAACCTCATTTATCATCATCCTTTCAATTTCCTTACCTATCACATCAATTTCATCCCCTGAATTCTCCCAATCTGACTCCTCTACTACATCAAATCTAACTATTTGGATGTCAAGAAACTTACAGAGTCTGTTTTGGAGCTGATTTTTCATCACCCACTTCGTTGCAATCTGAGTTTTTGAAGGCCTCACCCATGGGTGGGGGTCACTGAGCTCTCGGCCAATCTCCAAGATTCCTGAGTTTATGCGGTCGAACAGCAGCCTCCTCTCCGACCGTGTCGTGGAGGAAGGACAGCTCTGTTTTTTCTCAAGCTGCTCGAAAATCTTTGGATTGATAGGGCAATCGGATGATGAGTATATAGTAGCTAATAACGCACCTGGGTTGGCAACATTGAGGCCAGAATCGGTCAAGATGTCGAGTAAATAAGAGAACTCCCAGTTATCTTTTGTTTTGCACGGACCCTTCTCATCATCCGGTAGCCCAGAAGATAGTTCTGTTGCATCTTCGTCACTGGATATGAGCATGTGTCCCTCAGTGAATGGTTCGGATTCCAATTTGAGTAGCTGAAGCTGCATTCGAAGGCCTAGAATCGAGACGGGGAAATTAAGTTAGAAGGGTTTCAAAGAATTTGCAGAAAAGAAAGATTCTTGTTGAAATCAAGATTATCAGGAAATGTAGTGTTCTTCTGGAAGATGATAACCAGAAATGAAACTCCTATTTATATCATCATATTATAAAATTGAAAAATGAACGATTTTATTCGCTTACCGAACTGGCTCAAATTTTAATGCGATAATATATTTAGGAAAATAAAAATAACATGCAATATCCGCCGTTAAAAGTTACATACGGATAATACAATATAGATGGAAAATACCTTGGAGGTCGGCGCTGACGTTCTCGAAACATTCAGAAGATGATGAGAGATAATCTCCAAAAGCAGGTTCCAGAACTGAAACTGGACTTGGTTGATCAGCCTCCTTCGAACTTGGAGATTCAAGCGCAGCTACAGATTTGTGTGAGGGCACTGGACTTTCTACTGATGGCCCTTCCTGAAAGATCATAAAATATTCAAAACTGGGAACGCTAGATGAAATGCTTTAAAAAGAACCTCTAGAATTGGGTTGCTTGAATTAGGCGGGTAAGGAGTTACGACTTTTCACAATAGTATGGTATGATACTATCCATTTTGAGCCTAAACTCTCATGGCAATACTTTGTACCTCCTCAAAAGGCCTCGTACTATTAGAGATGTATTTCTTACTAATAAATTCATTCATGATCATTCTCTAAATTAGCCAAATATAGGACTCGGTCCCAACAACCCTAGACGTGTGAGGAACCAATCAAATAGGCTATCTCATAAAAAACATATTATTCAAATGCATTAGATAAAAGTATTCTTTTTCACCATCTTCAAAGTATAAGAGCCTGAGTTTCTACTATTTGGAAATGGAGCAACTGCCGCCTCACAACAGAATATAATATCGAAGCCATTAACTTGTAATTTGATGTTTTATCACATAAAAGAGGAGACTGCAGGTCAGTCAGCAAGTAATAATGACATAATGTAATTAACAGCTACAGAAGTAAAGACAAACCTCTTGTATTATATTGTCTTGGTCGTTAACACAAGAATTTCCAACTGTTGACATGTACTCCGATGACTCCAATTCCAACACAGGTGTTTCAGGGAACATCGTTGTGTAGACATCTCCGACATTCTCAATACTTTGAGATGTTGGACTTCTATCATCGACATTGGAACAGGAGGCCCCAAACTCTGTGACAGTCATTTCATATGAACCATTGTCAAGAGAGTGAGTGTTCATGCAATAGGGGCTTACTTGAGCTTGAAGTAACATGTCATCACTTTCCATGAATGAAGGCAGCAGACAATCTGATGTTATCTTGCTGGGTGGTGATTTATGACATGGTGGCCATTCCCTCTGATCAAAAATTCTTTTTACAGCCTCATTATTTTCCTGTTTACTCTCTTTTGAGATTAGATGCTTGTTGGTGCCCTTAGATCGGTGGACTGTTTTGGGGATTCCAAATCCAATTGATGAAGATGGAAGAGATTTCGACCTGCTTAATTGTCTACAGTCATCCTTCCAGCCATCATTGCTGCTTATGCCCAAAGGTTCAACCTCCCTATCAGATTGCTCATCATTAGAGAATTTATCTGTGAATCCCTCTGTAATTCGTGCATCCGAATGTTGTGTAAGTGTAACTTCCTTATCAGTGGAAGCTAGCATGTCAGCCAGGGTGCTGCTTCTACAAACAGCTCCCTTATTCTCAGAGTTTCGAGAGGATCTCCACCTAGCAGTGAGTCTTTTCTTTGCCTCCCTACTGATAGAAGATTCTTTATGACGAGAAGACGATTGTGAATATCCCATATTCAAGTTTACAAAACTTTTTGAAGCAGCAGACCTCATCGCTGGTTCTTCTGCAGATTCATTTCCAGACAAGCTACAAGAACTCTCGTCCCCAGCATATCCTTGAAAACTGGAGCATGTTAAATTCACTGGGGGCGTGCAAACTCCTTTTCTCATCTGCCGGGTTCTCCCATGAAGAATTTCTCTGGACTCTTTGTCATTGTGCCTAGATACAACTTTCTTGTCTAGAGAGTTTTTCTTTCCCCTAAATTCCTTGTTTGTTCTTTCAACAGTTTTAAACTCCACAAGATCTGAACATTCTTGAAAAGAATGAGAATGGTACATAATATTTCTAGCATTCTGCACTTTTCCAATGTTTGGTTTGAGAACGACAATTCTCGTAGGGAGATGTTCTAGTTCATCTTTCTTTTCCATAATTTTTGAAGACTTTGAAGAATGACCGGAGAAAGAACTGTCAGAGTGGCTGGAATGACCGCCCCGCTGATTGTAATGTGATTTACTACTATTCTTTTGAGGAGTTCCCCTCTCTGAGTTGCCTCGAAGCATAGGATAGTCACCCTTCTTATTGTCCAATGACTCCATAGCAGTTAAGCAACCACGACAAGAATAGGAGTCGGCATCTTGCAGATCATGCATATGCCTAGCAAACAGTGAGCCTGGTTGATGTAGAAATTTCAGTAGAAGATCTCGGTTTGACTCTAGCGCATCAAGTGCATCATGAAATTCCCTTGAGTCATGTGACTTCTCATCAGTTGATAAGCGTTTAGCATCCAAGAACTTCTGCCGAATGAATGCCATTTCTGATTCAGTCAACTCAATTTTTGGGGTTCCTTGATCTGGCTTTCTACTCTGGTCTGTCCTTGAAGTTTCCAAGACCTCAAAAACATCCTTAAATACTTGTTGATCCTTTGAGCTTCTCCTGGTCATTTGACCATCAAAATAAATGCCCCTCCTTCCCACCTTCTCCTTTGATATACACCTCTGTGCATAGCCCGCCGATGAACATTGTTGTTGACTGTAAGCAGACCTCGGCATGCCATCAAGACCCATCAATTTGGCGATAATACCTGGCGATCTCTTTTTCATTTCAGTTTCTTTGGACATTTCATCTGCTAATAATTTCTTCACTGGAGCTCCAAAAGAATCTTTAAAAGATCTCCGCCCCAGCTCGAGTGTGAACTATAAGAACAATTTCATTTCCACATCATAATTCTTTACATATCTTTGATATTTTCTAAAAATCATAATAAACTAGAAAATCCGCAAATCATGTAGAATATAACTAATATGTAACAATTGTACGCTGAAGGACTGAATAGAACTTGCATACCGGATCATCTTCAGTAACACCACTACTGCTCGAACCGGAATCAGAGCCCAATGTCGGTAATTTTCTCTGTTTCTCACTCTTTCTACTCCCTGAAATTTAATCCTACAACTTTAGGGTGGGAATTCAATAACGGAGCGAAGTTAAACACAGCAGAAATTTTCAATAACAGAGACGCTTAGTTGATTACAACATCCAAGATCTACCGTCCAGTTGTTGGTTGTTAAAAAGAACATAGCGATTTAATCGGACGTGTGAGGAGAAGATATATTTGGAAAATTGTATTTACACAACAAAAACAAACAGGCGTCTGGAAGTATCAAAACAGAAGAAAGAACGAAGGAAAAAGAAAAGTAAAAGTCGTGTAAATGAAAAATACGAACATAATTGGAACACGCCAAACCGAAAGACAACGAAATAATCATGAACAGCACCGATCATACACATACCATTATATTAAGTCATAAAGCAACTACAAAATTTGCTTTAACAGAACAGCGGGCGGAAACCAGGCTAAGGACCAACAAATTGCATCATATGAACTCCACAACAGCCAAAAAGTAAGATTCCGTCATATTCCTAATCTTTATCATCAAACAAATTGCTGATACCGATCTTTACAACAATAAATCCCCGTCGAAAGAAGAAACTGAGCCAAATTTAACAACTAAAGCTCATTCGTACAAACAAGTAGAATCTAATCTGTTCATTTCAACTCTTTCTAGGCAACCAAACAGAAGAGTACTCTTCACTCAGTGCAGTGAACAAATTCGAAACAATTTTCAGCCCAGATTGGCCAGGTAAATCACTAAAAAAAACATTAACAAACACACAAGTTCATCTCTCCGTCTATTTCACACAATTTTTCAACCAGCAAGAAATTAAAAAAAAACAATAATAGATAAATAACCTGCTCGTAAACCACGGTTAACAGGAGAAAGCCTCTCACCGGAGCTCCGACCAGCATTACTGGCAACCTTGTACCGCTTATGGCGAATCATCTCCATCTCCATCTCCATCTCCATCTCCAAGGACGTTCATGAAAACCAGAGCAAAGCTAGAGATAAAAAATGCAGGAAGAAAGCAAAGAATCCATCGGTAGCCTTCCGTTGCAGGAGCATAAACAAGTGTAAGAAAAAAAAAAATGGAAACAAGATCAAGATGCTGCGGAGTTTGTAGAGAGAGAATCTTTTAGTTTTTTAGTTTTTGTTTTTTGGATCCGTCCAGACAAATTGAAGCGAGAGGGCATTGAATACGGATCCGTTGCAACTGCCGACGGAGTGGAAGCGGTGAAAATGGTGTGAGTTTTGAGAGAGAGAAACTAGGCGCGTGAAGAGAGAGAAAGAGAGGTGGCGGAATTTATATTTTTTTTGAACTTTCAAAACACTGATATACGGACAAAAGGACTCATTTCTTCGCGGCCAATTCCTACTACCCTATTTCCACGTGTCCATCAATATTCAAAATATTTTAATAACTAATTCATTTTTAATTTTTGAAAATTAAACCTATAAATATTACCATGTATAACTTAATTGAATGAAACGATGTCGTTGTTTATGCCCCGAAATACATATCACATTAATAATTAAAATATCGTAAAATTTAAATATTAAACATTCACAAGTCAAAATTCATCACGAACAACCATAACACGTCAAATATTATCAAATTTCATAACAATTTAAAAAGTACGGTAGAGTTGGATTTAGTTGTAAATCCTACTTTTTGAGTTGGTTGAGAGTTACTGTGAGACCCTTGGACAGAGTAAATAAATCGTTTCTTATTAGGGTGTGGAAACTTCACCCTGACATACGCATTTCAAAATCGTGAGGTTGACAGCGGTACATAATGGGTTACAATGGATAATATCTACTAGCAGTAGGGTTGAGTTGTTATAAATGTTATAAAAAACAGACAGTGGGTGGTATGCCAACGAGGACGTTGGGCACCCAAGGGGGTGGATTGTGAGATCCCACATCAGTTGGAGAGGAAAACAAATCAATCCTTATAAGGGTGTGGAAACCTCTACCTAACAGACGCATTTCAAAACCGTGAGGTTGACGACAGTACGTAACGGGCTAAACTGGACAATATCTACTAGCAGTGGGGTTGAGTTGTTACAAATGTTATTAGAAACAGACACGAGGCGGTATGCCAACGAGAACATTGGGACCCCAAAGAACATTGGGACCCCAAGGAGGTGGATTGTGAGATCTCACATCAATTGGAGAGGGAAACAAATCATTCCTTATAAGGGTGTGGAAACCTCTACCTACCAGACACATTTCAAGGTTGACGGCTGTACGTAACAGGCTAAACTGAACAATATCTACTAGTAGTGGGGTTGAGTTGTTACAAATGTTATAAAAAACAGCCACTGGGCGGTATGCCAACAAGAACATTGGGCACCCAAAGGTGTGGATTGTGAGATCCCACATCAGTGGAAAGGGAAACAAATCCTTCCTTATAAGGGTATGGAAACCTCCCTAACATACGTATTTCAAAACCGTGAGGTTGACGGAGGTATGTAACGGGCTAAAGTGGGCAATATCTACTAGTAGTGGGGTTGAGTTGTTACAAATGTTATAAAAAACAGCCACTGGGCGGTATGCCAACGAGGACATTGGGCACCCAAAGGTGTGAATTGTGAGATTCCACATCAGTTGGAAAGGGAAACAAATCCTTCCTTATAAGGGTATGGAAACCTCCCTAACATACGTATTTCAAAATCGAGAGGTGGATTGTGAGATTCCACATCAATTAGAGAGGGGAACGAAACATTCTTACAAGAGTATAGAAACCTCTTTCTAATAGACACGTTTTAAAATCGTAAGGCTGATATTGGTACATAATAGGTCAAAGTAGACAATTTCTACACACAGTAAGCTTGAACGATTACAATTCCAACCTACGAATCGAACCAAAACTTTCGATTCTCAACAAATCCAGCTCAACCCAAATTGAAAAGGAAAAAAAAAAATCGAACTCAACCGTGGATTGTGAGATTCCACATCGATTAGAGAGGGGAACGAAACATTCTTACAAGAGTATAGAAACCTCTTCCTAATAGACACGTTTTAAAATCGTAAGGCTGATATTGGTACATAATAGGTCAAAGTAGACAATTTCTACACACAGTAAGCTTGAACGATTACAATTCCAACCTACGAATCGAACCAAAACTTTCGATTCTCAACAAATCCAGCTCAACCCAAATTGAAAAAGAAAAAAAAAATCTAACTCAACCCAACTCTTTCAAATTCAGTTCGATAATCTGAGTTGTTCGGGTAATTTGAACACCTATACTTTTTACACGCAATCATATACATATATTTTGTTGGGGTATGAGCTCAAGTTTGGACAAAAAGAAAGGGTATTATTGTTTGTATTGGAGGGGTTGTTTGAACATTGCATTCAATAGTAATGGAATCTTTGATTTTTGGAAGCATTGTGCTAGACCTCTAAGCATGTCCTTATTTTGTCTTTTACCTTCATTTATTTTTCTTATATTTATTAATATGCTGTATTTTTATTCGCTATACATTAATTTAATAATTAAAAAATTAGACACGGTCCATTTAAGTTACAGTGGTCATAGATTATATAATATCTTATAAGTTTCTCTCGTGACAATAATTGACGTGCGTGTAAGCTACTTCAAATACTCACATATATAAATATATTATTAATAAGTAATAATAATGTGCTAACGATAGCATATTCAACTAATTAAGACGTATTGTTAAGGATATTTAGTAATAAATTATAGTTTACCATATATACTATATTTGATATTTTATTATAAGGCAAATAAATATTTGCCTTATTATTATAGGTATCTTTCCATTTATTGTTATTTCCATTTATTACTATTTTCATATCCTTGTAATTCATTTGTGTTAAGGATATTTAGTAATAAATTATAGTTTACCATATATACTATATTTGATATTTTATTATAAGGCAAATAAATATTTGCCTTATTATTATAGGTATCTTTCCATTTATTATTATTTCTATTTATTACTATTTCCATATCCTTGTAATTCATTTGATTATAAATAAGATAACTTTCACACCATTTAGGTGGTGTGGTGGATTAATCAAACATTCACACGTATATTATTAATCAAACACCAGGATGTTCATATGACTCGATAATCTGACCAATCAAAACTACTCAACCCAAACCATAAAGGTTGGATTGAGTTAGATTTTTAGTTGAATTTTTTGAAAATTGAAAATTCGAGCAGGTTTGGGGTTGACTTTTTTTTTCTTCTAAATATTAATAATATTTGAAGTTTACCACCAATGTTAGTAATATATGTTGTAATTGACTTTATTTTTGTCAGGTCAACTCAACTATCTTAAAAAATAGAGTTATAACTCAACTCTACCTTACTTTTAAAATTATTATAAATATTAAGATTTTACGTTTATAATTAATGCTACTGATGTGTTGTAACCGATTTTTTTTTTGTCGAGTCAACCCAACAATCTCGAAAATAGAGATACAACCCAACTCAACTCAACTCTACTCTACTTTTAAAATTACTATGAACATTAAGAATATTTGACGTTTATAGCTGATGTTATGTTAGTGATGAGTTGTAACTGACTTTTTTTTGTCGGGTCAACCCAACTATTTCAAAAATAGAGTTAGAACCAACTCAAACTCTATCTTACTTTTAAAATTTTTATGAATATCAAGAATATTTGAGGTTTATAACCGATATTAATGACGTGCTGTGACTTGTAAATATTTAATATTTTAGTTATTAATATAACATGGATGGTGAATAAGTCGACAACTCAACCTAACCCAACTTGAGGGTTTGACTATAAATTTTGCTAGAGTGGCTCGAGTCATCAATCTAAAGCCATCAATCATGGGTGAATATGATTAGAGTAGCACTTGATTGGGTTGGTGGCTTCATGTTTGCAAATTAAGCAAACATATCTAATATTACAATAATTACTCTAAATTCACCTTTTTTTTTTCTTTTCTGCTTGATTATGTCTAATATTGCAATAATTACGGGCTGAGTTGAATTTTGGAAAAATTAACGATTCAATTTGGTTCGTGAATTGGAGCTCTTATGGTCACGTCAACTTAACCAACTCCAAAATAGGGTTCACAACCTAACCTTAGTTTAAGTGTAAAATTGTCACGAACATTAAGAATGTTTGATATTTGTAACAGATACCAACTATGGTTGTGTCGTGTGAGAACCTGATCCAACCCATCAAAATAAAGGGTTTGGTTTTGAATCCGATTTGCATCATTCCGTTACCAACCAAACCAATCCAAAATTTCGAGTTAGTCCAAAATTTTTCCCCAACTCAACTCATGTACACTCTTAATCAACATCGGTTAAAGAGGAGAACAAAGCATTTCTTATAGAGTTGTGAAAATCTCTCCTCAACAGACGCGTTTTAAATTTGTGAGGCTGACAATGATACGTAATAAGCTAAAGCAGACGATATGTATTAACAGTGAGTTTAGGTTATTACATATATCTTCATTGCTACTCCAAAATGTTATATAATTTCATCAATTACGAGAGTGAAAATTCAAACTTTTAACGTTTTTTATCGATAGAATAACAACGAACACCGATTTTTGCATAAAAAAGGCAACAACCAATCTCCATAACAAAGAATTATTTAATATGTCATTCATTTTCATGTTGTCCCAATTTAATTCTATTATTTTTAAGACCTACGTTGACTCATCTATTATTGCCTTTCAATTATCACCATCTTTAAATATATATATATATATATATTTAATCACTGAGTTGTAATATTTAAAGAAATAAAAGCCAATAACATATCCATTAAAAAATAATTATTATGGAAGAATATAAATATTACGACAAAAAAAATTAATGTATATTTATATTTAATCAGATGTCTATTTTAGCTAAACGAAAACGGGGATGGAGATTATATTTTGTGTTTCCCGTTCCAATCCTTGACTGTGCCAAATGAGAATTAACGTGTTTTAGGATGAGAATTTATTAGGGCGTTTTATATTTATAATTATATATGAATTAATTTAGACCGTCAATTTTAAATGCAATTATAAATGTTGAACAATTATTAGCTCACTTTTTTGAAGAATATAAATTAATTTTTGTGTTAAATATTAATGTATTTTTCATTGAATGGTAGATATATTTTTTTTCTTTTTCAATTTTGGGTTCGAAATTATTATTACAAAATTAAACCACAATTAAAAAAAATAGAAATGAGAGCCGACATTAAGGCTTCTGGCTCTTAATTAAAAAAATTATTTTCTTTTAATCAACTTGATTAACTGTTATGTCTTCTCTTATAAGCAACCTAATCACATTATTATTATTTTACTTTTTAATTTCTTTTAGTTAAAGTTTATTCATATTATTGATAATTATTTTAGGTGCATTTATATATTTTATTTTATGAATTTCTTCCATTTTTAGTTTCTATTTCATCCTTTTATTTATTTATATATATATATATATATATATATATATATATATATATATATATATATATATATATAATCCACTTTTTCAACTTCTTCCAACATTCGAACTTTAGATAATTGTTACTCTTAGATTGTATGTCTTATACTTTTAAAAGTTCTACCATCATCTTTTACCAATTTGAGTGAGTAAACACAACAAAATTCTAAGGGTTTGTGCATCATCTTATTGCTGTGTTGTGTCGAGTACCGTGCCCAACCCCAAATAATATCTTAAAATCCGATCTAAATTTGTATTCTTCCCTAGATAGAGGGTCCATACCTGTTAGTTTCCCAATTTCATGGCATGAATGTAGATTTTTGACTAATATGATATCATTTGGGCTTATGTAGATTGAAAATGATGAATGAAATTGTGGTATTCCGCTCACCATTGGTGTGAAGGGACGCTATCAAAATAAACAAAATACTATTTTGCTTTTTTGAATCATTGAATCCTGTATAACAAGTGAACTTTTTACCCCAAAATTCAATTCAAATCGAGATGAACCGAAAAGATACGTGTAATGAATGAACTTTTTACCAACAAATTCAAATCGAGAAGAACTGAAAAATAATTTAATATCTATACGTAACTAGAATCAATTGGGTCTCAAAAGTAATGTTCAACGTCGTAATAGTTACAAAGGAAGATTGGATTAAAACGGGTCAAATCCAAAAATCATGTGTTTTTTTATGTGCCCTCTAATTATTGTATTAGGCAACTTTATTAGGAGGGAATCTAGAGTTAAAAACCTTAGACCACAACCAAACATAATCTAATTGGTCCCAAAAGCTTCTAGAATTATAATCCAAATCTAAAAGGATGAATGGGACCTTTCTCTCTTCATGGAAACTTACCAAACCTAACTCCCTACACCTGAATACAAATTATCTTAATATTTCTTAAGCCTGTCTCCTTTCGTTGTATCAAAGAAGATTAAGAGTTAAACCCTTAACTCATGAAACAACTTTAAACGAATTGATCTTGACGGATTGGAGAGGGGAACGAAACATTTCTTATAAGGGAGCGAAAACTTCTCCCTAATAGACGCGTTTTAAAATTGTGAGGCTGACGGCGATACGTAACAGACCAAAACAGACAATATCTACTAGTAGTGGGCTTGGACTGTTACAAATGGTATCAAAGCTAGACACCGGGCAGTGTGCCAGCAAGAATGCTGAACACCAAAGGAGGTGGATTGTAAGATCTAACATCGGTTGGAGAGAAGAACGAATCATTTCTTATAAAAATGTGGAAACATCTCCGTAACAAACGTGTTTTAGAACTTTGAGGCTGACGGCGATATGTAATGGGCTAAAGCGGACAATGTCGGCTAGTAGTGGGCTTGGACGGTTACATTTACACTTCATAGTTCTAACTTTACATCAGGCTTAATCTTCTTAAGAGCATTCGTGATGCTCAAGGCATAGGTATGAAGGCAACCTACATGGATCCGGACTGGGTGTTAGACCTTAAAATCCAAAACTAAGGCATAGTTATGAAGGTCCCTCCAGAGAGCCACGCCTGATATAAAGCAAACACAAATGTAATGAATAAATTACTTTAAAGCATTTATCAACAAAATGGATCTTTAAGAACAGGCTTTGTTTCATCCAAATAAATCCTTCTGGACTGTTATTTTATAAATGCAGCATACTATTTGATTGTATTGTTTATACTGCCCGACAATTATAAAGTTCATATGATCAATATGATATCATATCTTAAGTATATGTCTATAAGCATACCAAAAGCCTCAATTAATCCCATAAATGATAAAACTATCACCTAATCCAACAACAACCAAATTTCAAACATCATAATGTCTTTTATCATATATGTTAGATGAACACAACTCTCCACAATGGTATGATATTGTCCACTTTGAACATAAGCTCTTGTGGCTTTACTTTGAGCTTCCCCAAAAGGCCTCAGACCAATGGAGATAGTATTCCTTGATCATGATCATTCCCTAAATTAGCCGATGTGAGACTTTCATCCAATAATATATATATATCTCATTTATGTGCTGGCTTCGGTCTATCTCAACTAATTCTAATGGATAGTCAACAACAGGTAGACCCTATGGTACTTGGAAACTAAGACTGGTAAGATATACTTATTATCGTGACTAGAACGTCATCGCAATTCGAATTCATAATCTTAAGACATTTGGATCTTTGACCTATTCACTAGACTAACTTATGTGGTTAAAAAAGCAGGGGCGAGTGCTTAATTACCATAAAAAACGATATCTATGGTAATCAAGCACTAGCCCACTACTCTACAGGGAGACCATTCACGAGCCTAATTCCAGCTCCAAGAGAAATCAGAGATTTTCAACTTTTGTAGTACAACTAATTTGAGAGAGGATTTCAACCTTCAACCCAAGTAGGAGGAGTTGATGTAATGATCCAAGCTCATCATCATATTGTCTCTTTGGATTTTCTTTTTTGAATTTTCCCTCAAGGTTTTTAAAACACGTCTCCTAGGGATAGGTTTCCACATCCATATAAAGGATGCCTCGTTTTCTTCTCCAACTGATGTGAGATCTCACAATCCACCCCCTTTCGAGGCCATGTGTCCGCGCTGGTACTCATTTCCCTTTCTCTGATCGATGTGGACCACCAAATCCACCCCCTTTAGGGCCTAGCATCCTTGTTGGCATACTGCCTCGTGTCCACCTCCTTCAGGGCTCAGTCTGGCACATCGCCTCGTGTCTGGCTCTGATACCATTAGTAACAACTCAAGCCCACCGCTAACAGATATTGTCCTCTTTGGGTTTTCCCTTTCGGATTTTCCCTCAAGGTTTTGAAAACACATTTATTAGTGAGAGGTTTCCACACCCTTATAAAGAATGCTTCGTTCTCCTCCCCAACCGATGTGAGATCTCACAGTTGATGTCTTGTCTTGACTATTAAGCTATGCACATGTTCGCCCATAAGACCACCAGAGTAATTTGAATCCAAGAACTTATCCCTTTAACTACTACATACTGATTTACCAATGTCCTACCCCACCCCAAAATTCTAAGAATCCATACCCTACAAGGCATCTTACAGATGATCCCTTTTAACTATTAGAGCACTGATCCCCTGATTCTTTAATATGTCAAAGAAAGCTTCAACAATCTTGATGCATGTTCATAGAAAGAATCTTAGTATGAAGAAATGAAAGAAACTCAGTTTCAGTGAGACTTTCAGGCATGCTGAACATAAGTATAATCAGTATTCCCCACAGGAGACTCTGAAAAGTTCAGATTATCATAAAACTTAGACGAACTTTAGATATAAAACACCACCTTAATGAATGCCAAACCACTAAACAACTAACAAAAATGGATCTATTCATAACAGCAGAGAAAAGTGAGGAGAAGATTCATACAGAAGCAGCAGGCCAGCACTCATCTCAGCTCTTCAAACCAGCTCCTTCCTTCTCTAATTTCTGACCAAAAAGCTTTGTTGCAAACACGTTTTCATCAAAGTACTCTCTGTAAGGATGATTCTTTGGAACAAGTCTCCTGAATTTCTCAAATTGTTTCTCAGCCTCGTCATTCTTCCTTAACAGAGAGTATATGATCCCCTGACACAGATATGGCCTAAAATCCCTTGGCTCTTCCCTCACAAGTTCTTGATAAGCTTTCAACGCATCAAAATAACTCCCTTCCATTACCTTAATTTGTGCTATCAAGAGCTTGAAATCCCTGATATCTGATTTCTTATTCTGCTTCTTACATTTCTCCATTGCCTGTTCGATCCTTTTAGCAACGTCCTTCAATGAATTGTCATTCAATTGCTCCGAAACCATTGCAAGGCCATGATAGGCCTCAACACGTAATGGGTCTTCCATTAAAATCTCCTCGAATTCACTTTTCGCCAATTCGAGCTCCCCCATATAGCTATGGAAATTGGCTCTCAACAACGGCAACTCAAGTTCATTGGGCTCAATTTCAATCAAACGGTTTAGGGCTTCAATTGCTTCAGGCAATTTACCTGATTTTACATTCTCCTCAACGAGGGATCGAAGAGCTTCAACATCATTCGAATTATCCACCGGTTGCTCTTCCACAACGCTCTCATTTTCCTCATATGGATTCGATTCTTCAATAGAATCCGTCATTTCCGGCGCCACGGGGGCAGCAACGACAACAGCGCGCCGATGGTCGAAGCGAAGGAAGAAGAATGCAGCAGCGGCGACGGAGATGCAAGCGGTTCTGAGAAATCCAGAGAGAAAACCGTCATTCGTAGTCTCTGAAATTGAAGGCTTAGCGTTTCGAGAGGTTTCGTCGGAGGTCGACGGAGAGGACGAGGCTTTAACAGATAATGACCTGAAAGACAAAGGAGAACGAAGCCGAGACAGCGGAGGAGACCGGAAGAATAGAGAAGAAGTGGGATAGGAGAAGAGCGGAAGACGGCGGCTGAAGGAAAGATGTTGTTGAGAAGGAAGAGGACGGTGGTGAAATGTAGCAAGACCCTCCATGGCCGTAACCTCTGTGCGTTGCTCTGTGAAGAACCGGCGATTTTCAGGTCAATCTCGAGCCCGGAGGTTTGGAAGGCTTAGATCATTTTGCAAAAAGGCCCAAATTATAATCCATCTCTATTTGGGCTTTAAGCCCATACCAATTTTTCATAAGAGCTTTGCCAAAATAAGCAAATTCTAACGAACCTTTAACTAATTCTATTTATTGGTTTTTTTTTTTTATCGACAATTTATTTTTTGTATTTGGTATCCGAGCTAGACCAAGCAGTATGCCAGCGACTACGGGGGCTCGTAGATCGAGAAATCTTACATCGGTTGAAAAGGGACAATGAATCATTCCTCATAAGAACGTAGAAATTTCTCCTTAACATATATGTTTTAAAATCATGATAGCGATGACGGCAGGCAACAAACTAAAGTTGACAATAGGCTTGAATTCTCTAATTACAGTTGAAGAAAAAAAAAATACACTTATTAAATTATAAACTGCCACGTGTCACCTCTCATGGAGTCCCAATCAGCAAGCGACACCAATACATTCTTAAAAAGTTGCAGAACCACGCCACCTGTCAGCCAACCAGCCAAAATATTAGTATCTTAAAATATCTTCATTCTAAGTAGCCTCTCGCGCTGTTCTATCTGCCTACGATCTCATAAGAACGACGTCGTACGTCGTATCGTCGCCAACACTACTCCGCCACCCTGTCTAGTTAGTAGTTACCTACCGACCCAACGACGTCGTATCCCCCAAACCCAGCAAGTTGAAACCCAACGTGTCGGACGAAGAGTTCCCTTCCAACTTCCTCGTAGTAACGTCACGTCGTTTCTTCTCATACGCTTGGAAGAACTCCTTGTTCTCCTTCTCCAGTTCATTCCACACTGCACAACATTTTACAAAGTCCTCAAAAAAATAAAAATTATAAATTAAAAAATAAAAGAGTTGAAGTCCGTGCATGTCACGTGAACGAACCGGTGGAAGTGATGACCGGTTCGATATTTGCATGTTTGGAGAGAGCTTCCATGCACTCTTCCTTGGACATGTTGAAAAGAATGCATATTTCAATCAGGTGGTGCACCTACACCGTAACAATCATAGACCCTCATCACAAATTTAATGAAATAATTGAGAAAAAAAATAATAAAGAAAATAAAAAGATTACCATGTGAATGTATGAAGCTGAGGGGTCGTCTTCCATGGAGACTGTTTGGATGGAGAGAAAATGAGAGAAAGTGAAAGGGAAAATGTGTGAGAAAATGTTGGGAGATGAGAAAGTGGAGGGAAAGTATTTATAATATATATAATAATAATAATAAACTTTTTTATTTATTTATAAAATTTAACAACGTACTAAAAATAAAATATAAATAAATAAATAAAAAATATGTGAACAAAATTACATTCTAACCTTAAAAAAAAAAAAGGACGATTTGATTGAAGTTGCCCAGGTAGGGGACCACTGCCCACGTGGGAGGAGGGAGAGGATTGGTGGGGAGAGGATTAGAAGAGATTGGTGGGAACCAAAATCTTACATTGCGTTTGTCGCTTACGTGTCCGTGTTCGACCTCCACGTGCCGGGTTGGTCCGAATCGGGTCCCACAAAGCCCTTTAGGGGTTTAGGCCCCACTTTCGAGCCGACCCCGATTGACCTCACCGTGGATTAGTGCCGTTCAAACTGCCAGCTCTGCCAACCGTCCGATTCGACGATCCTCCGCCGTTCTTTTTATGTGGGATCACGGATCCCCACTTGATTCATTTTCTAAAATATATATATATAATCATTATCGTAATTAATTAATTAATTAATTATATTATTTTTTTAGTAAAATTAAAAAAAAAAATTACCATAACTTTACGTACCTTTATCTAATTTTAAAAAAATTAATTTATAATATTCCTAATGAACTTTGATTTTAAAAAAATCAAAGGAATATGAAACCGAAACCTAATTTGATAAATATTTAGATTTAAAAAATGGAATGTAAATATAAATATAAATGTTAGACTCACAAACTTGTACACTTTTCGTTTGTAATTGCCTTTATTGACGTAATAATTTATTAATTTAAAATTTTTAAAAAGTCCCCACAAAATATGAGGCACATAATCCAAAGTCATTGACAATTTTCTACCATTATTTTTCTCCTCCTTTTCATTAATTTTGTAATTTAAAAGATAATTGTTTAAGGTTATTATAAATATTAAGAAAATTAATGATGCGTACAATCTAAATTTGGTTACAACGCTAATAATAATATGTTATGACTCTTAAATACTTGAGATTAATTTATACTCATTTTAAGTATACTTAATGATTTAATTTAACAAATCAATAATCATTTAATATATAGTATTTACTTAATTTGTTTACAATAATATATTTTTTTTTTTATTAAATGAAATTTTATTAATTAGCCATTAGAATTATTCTACCTTCATTTAAAGTCGTCAAAGCTTCTCATTCTATCTTACGTTAGACAAACACGACTCTCTATAATGGTAATATGATATTGTTCACTTTGAGTATAAGTTCTCATGACTCTGCTTTGAGTTCAACCTATGCTATTTTATGCTATTTATGCTGACAATAACTGTATCAAAACTGAACCACCAACGGTTTAGCAGGCTACCAATATTTGGGCCGACAATTATAAGCCCAAATCGAGTCTATTAAAAGTTGGGCCTGTCCATTTTGTACGGCCCAATTGGAATTATCAACGTCGACTACTTTTCCCCCTTGCACATCCACTACAGCCACAACACTCCGGTTTGTCCGTTGCTTTGCTTCGGCTTTACAGCCATGGCCATGGCCGCCTCCATTTCTCTTCCACGTACCTCTCCATCTCCACGCTCTCTCGCCTCAATTCCTTCTTTCCGATCTTCTTTTTGCTCCACTCTTCAACTGGATTCTATAGGAAAGAATTCTGCTCGGAGAAGAAGCCCAAGGCTCTCTGTATCCGTGACTTCCGCTGGCCTTCATTTTACAGAGAAAGCGTCGTCGTTGTCTTTTCTGGAACGGAGAGAGAGTGGCTTCCTTCACTTTGTTAAGTACCACGGTCTCGGCAATGACTTCATCTTGGTAATGATTCTCTGAGTTTACTGTTAGACATACTTTTTTGTTTTTATCCTGAAATTGGCAGTAGATGCATGTTGTTATCCATTTTATCTGTTGGAAATCGGAAATCGGAACTTGGTATCTGCCTCCAAGTGATTTTAATCATGGAAAAAGATATGGAATTTTAATAAGAAACTAATTGGCAAATTTGTTCGATTGGAAATAGTTGAATTCACTCTCGGCTAATGAATCTGCATTTGGTTCTTAATCTGATATTGATTGGAAGTGAGCTTGAATAGGTTGATAATAGGGACTCCTCAGAGCCTAGGATCACTCCGGAGCAAGCTGTGAAGTTATGTGATCGGAACTTTGGGATCGGTGCTGACGGAGTTATTTTTGCTATGCCAGGCGTTAATGGTACTGATTATACCATGAGGATATTCAATTCCGACGGTAGTGAACCGGAGGTAGTTGCGTTTTTCAGAAATAATTGTCTGCTATTGTTGTATTCCTATCAATTACGTCTGAGTCTGAGTTTTTTTTCCCGCTTATATCATATAGATGTGCGGTAATGGAGTAAGATGCTTTGCCAGATTTATTGCGGAGCTTGAGAATTTACAGGGAAGGCATAGGTATGGTTTTTCTATTGTTTTATCTTGCTGAATTACAACGTTGGATTGTCCTTTCAAGACACGTTATAATTTTATCTTCCAGCATTAATATTTCAAAGATGAACGTTTGCCTTATATTCCTGATTCTGGGTTTTGAAACCTATTTTCTTTTGAAGTTGATCAACTAATTAAATTATGATAGCTTAGATTTTTTATTCATGTATATTTATGTATTAGAATTCTGATGGAGCTCACAATTTTCTGTTCATACTCTCGCAGTTTCACTGTTCATACTGGAGCTGGTCTTATTATTCCAGAACTTCAGGATGATGGACAGGTATAGTTTTTTTATGTTCATTTCATTCGGGTATGCTAATCTGGCTTAAGAATAGTTTATTTTACTCGTTTGATGAAAAATGTTCTAATTACAATCAACATCTGTTTTAATTTAGATGGTTTAGGCGCATCTTCACCATTTTTTTCATTGTGAAATGCATCTGTGCTTCTACGATTCAGTGCTCTTTTTTTATTTTTTGGCAAATGTGGTCTAAGTTTTTTTCGGTTCAGTGTCGATCCTAACGGACATGTAAATTCAGGTAAAAGTAGACATGGGTGAACCAATTCTTAAAGCATCAGATGTGCCTACTCGATTGGCACCAAATGCAGATGAATCTGTTGTAAAGTCAGACATAGAAGTAGATGGAGTAACATGGAGTGTGACCTGTGTCAGTATGGGAAACCCCCATTGTGTAACTTTTGGCAACAAAATTGACCAGGTATTTATATGGAAGTACATTTTGCGACATTCCATTCAATCGTCTAAAGTTTCTTAAAGTTTTCAAGGTGGATTACTATGACTTGCCCATTTTTTGTTTTTCTACTCTCTTACTTAAATGTAATCACCTAACAAGTTATATCTCGTGTACATGGTGTATGTTGAGGATGGTTGGGAGATGAGTTCTACATTGGCTAATTAAGGGGTTGATCATAGGTTTACAAGTAAGGAATACATCTCCATTGGTACGAGGCCTTTTGGGAAAAACAAAACCATGAGAGCTTATGCTCAAAGTGGATAATATAATACTATTGTAGAGATCCATGGTTCCTAACAGTGTAGTGGATTATATACAATAGGCTACACTCTAACATTAAGTAAGAATTTCTTTGAGAACTTTGCAGGATCCATGAGTACATAAATTGCATTTGTCATAATGTAGTTGATGGATCGAGATGTCTTCACATTGTAATGTTAACTGTTAGAGCGTTTGTGAACAAAAGAATACAATTAAATGAAGAAACAATACTAAGCCATGTGGAAAACTCTGGTGATGGCTAAGCTTCCTCGACATTTAAATCTTTTTCTTTCTTCCTTTGACCTAAAATTGCTTACAGCAGTTTAAACTATGTTCTGAGGGTAATGCAACTTTGTAGACTTGAGTATAGTCGTTTTGTTGGGTACAACTTTACCGTTCATTTACTATTTGTGCTTATTTTAGCATGGTCATGAACAGAATCTGCAGGTGGATGAAATAAATTTAGCTGCAATTGGTCCAAAGTTTGAGCATCATGAGATGTTTCCAGCACGAACAAATACAGGTTGGTTTCTTGACAAGTTTGGATTTTCAGCTTTTTCTGGTTGAGATATAAGCAAACGTGTTTCTTTTTTCTAACCATTTAAACGGTCTTCCCTTCCCTTTCTATGCACTTTTATGTTCACTGAGTTACACTGCTCATACTGCTTTTCTTCATGTCCACGACAGAATTTGTGCAAGTCTTCTCCAAGTCACACCTTAAAATGCGTGTTTGGGAGCGTGGGGCAGGTTCGGAATTCAACATAATTTAAGACAAATTAAAGTTGTAAGCATATAAATAGTGAATCTCACTTCATAACAAAACCTACGGGCTATTCTTCTCTGTGACACTACAGGCGCAACACTTGCTTGTGGAACCGGAGCCTGTGCAGTTGTCGTTGCAGCAGTTCTTGAGGGCCGTGCTGGGCGGGTAAGCAGACCATATTTAGTTTTCAAATACACCAGCGATAATATAATATAGTTTCATCCAAAAAAAAAAAAAAAAAAAAAATCTCATGTACAGTCCAAGTCCACCGCTAGCAGATATTGTCATTTTTGGGGTTTTCCTTCGGACTTCCCCTCAAGGTTTTAAAATGCATCTGCTAGAGAGGTTTCGACACCCTTATAAAGAGTGTCCTGTTCCCCTCTCCAACCGATGTGGAATCTCACAATCTACCCTCGTTAGGGACCAGCGTCCTCGCTGGCACTCGTTTTACTCTCCAATCGATATGGGACCCTCCAATCCACCCTCTTTGGGGCCTAGAGTCCTCGCTGGCACACCGCCTAGTGTCCACCCCCTTCGGGGTTCAGCCTCCTTGTTGGCACATCGCCTGATGTCTAGCTCTAATACAATTTGTAATATCCCAAGCCCACCGCTAGCTAGATATTGTCTTTTTTGGGCTTTCCCTTCCGGGCTTCCTATCAAGGCTTTAAAATGCATTTGCTAGGGAGAGATTTCCACATCTGTTTTGTTCCCCTTTCCAACCGATGTGGAATCTCACATCACAACTTGGTTATCTAGATAGAAAAAACAAAAGGTCATCAAATTTCAATCTTCTCGTCACTTTAAATTTCCTAACATTGGATTCAAATATCTCGACGCAGAATTGCACCGTTGATCTACCTGGAGGACCATTACAGATAGGGTGGAATGAGCAAAACAACCACGTTTACATGACTGGACCAGCGGAAGTAGCATTCTATGGATCGGTTCCCCTACAATAAAAATAAACTTTTGCTGGTTCTTGATGCCTATCACCGCCACAAAGTATGAGCACAAAGCAATCGTCAAATTTTGGCTCCTTCAGCTCATCTCTTGCGATGATTGATAGGTACCATTCAACCAAAGTCTGCACACATTATCTGTTCATTATGAATTCTAGCCGATTGTTAGGTGGAGAGGGAAGATTAATGAAATTAGGCTCTTCTAACTTGATTGAAAGCTATATTGTTTGATTAGTCTCTTTGAATTTAACATATTCCTAGTCTACTATTTGCTCTGTGTTCGAATGCAAATAATTTCAGAGTTCTACGGTAGCCTTAAGAATATGTCAATAACGTTACAAACTATGTTCACATTGACTACTCAATTATTATGTTGAGCATGGGAAGATTCAAAACTGGCTTGGCCTCTTAGTTGAGGGGTATGACAATTACCGTTGAATCATTAATTAGTTAAAACGTATATTTTAGTGTCGAATCTTCCCTCGGCAAATAGTTGTATTGTATCTGTGTATCGTTTTAGATTGATTGTGTTTTTCAAAGATGGATCAACTAATTCCTCAGCTGAGATGAATGTATAATATTTTTTATATGTTTCTTGGATGCTTCCCATGTTTGATCAGCTAGCTTTATGCAAGTCAATGCTTGAACAATTAGCCACCACCCACATTCAAAAGCCCAAAAGTGATTAAAAGTGATTGAGCCTTCTCAGGTGCTTCAGTTCTGGGCCCTCTTGAGACTACATTTTGACTTGCTTTCAATAGCATCTATTTCGTAAACTCATTAATAATTTTACAGATCATTGAAAGCTTATGAAAATCAAATTTGTATCGATTTTTATCTTTAAGCTTTTAATTTCATCAAGTTTAGGAAGGATGATGTAACGACCTAGATCCACCGTTCTCTTTGGGCTTTCCCTTTTTGGCTTCCCTTAACGCTTTAAAATGCATGCCAGTAGAAGGTTTCCACACCCGTCTTTTGTTCTCAACTAATGTTGGACATCACAGGCCCAGCGTCTTCACTGACACTCGTTTCTTTCTCTAATTGATGTAGAACTGCCATCAAATTCACTTCCCTTTAGGGCCCAGCGTCCTTGTTAACACACCGTCTCGTGTCTACCCTCCTTTGGAAAATAGCGAGAAGTTTGGCACATCGTCCGATGTCTGTCTCTAATACCATTTGTAATGACCCAGATCCACCGCTAGCAGATATTGTCCTCTTTGAGCTTTCCCTTTCGAGTTTCCCCTTAAGGCTTTAAAACGTGACTGCTAGGGAAAGATTTCCACACCCTTATAAAGGGTCTTTTGTTCTCCTCCCCAACCAATGTCGGACATCACAGATAATTATTTTTTTCCCTACATTATACTATGTGGTTTTCATAGCATGAAAACGATCGAGTACTCCTCGATTGTAAGTTGGGATTAGTTGCCTCGGTTTCGGTAAATTGTATAAGTTAATATGAATATTAAAATTTTAGATTACTAAGATTTACAAATGATGATTTGGTAAAGTACAAAGAAATTGTTGCAACAAATTTGAATGTTGATTCTTACATAAACACATGCTTTGAAAGATCACCCCACTTGAGAAGATGGTTCCACCTTCTTCATTAAAATAAAAATAAGATAATTGATGGGGTTATTATTAAAATAAAAAATAATCACATATTTATCATACTTCACGTGTGAATTAAAATTCTGATTATTTATATATTCCAAAATATCATTTGGCAGTGTCTTCTGAAACTGAATCACTTAGAATAATTAATCTTTAAAAAATTAAAAAATTAAACAAATTGAGGAAAATTCAGAAAGTCAAATGGATTGTACTAAGCCGTTGCCATTTTCAGCTCGCCATAACTGACTCACTCATTCATATTTACGTCATCTTTTTAATTTATTGGATAAGGATTGTTTGTTTGTTTTTGTTTTTTTTTAACAAAAAAAAAAATTATAACTCTTCTCAAAACAATTTTCTTCAAGAGTCCTGATTTCCATTTAAGGTCAATCGTTGAGGTTGGAACCCTGAGCAAACTGTCGGTGATAAGTCAGAGGGAGGTGAGGAACACGTAGAGTCCTCATGCCCCTTATGCCTCGAGCAACACACGTGCTACAATGGTCGGGACAAAGGGTTGTAATCCCAGTAAGCCTACTCCAAGACGAGTGCTCTCCTATTCTGACTTTTTCAGAGCCCCCGGTAGCACAATCAAGGCAACAATGGGTTCTTAGCCCCTATGAGAATTGAGCGACATAAGTTTTGAGAATTCGAGAAAAGGTCACGACAAACTGAGCCGTTTATCATCTTGATAGGTGTCAAGTGGAAGTGCATTTCGCTCAAAGGGTTGAAGGGAGATAGTACATCAAGCTATTCACAAGGGCCAACTTCATCATTTTCATCACGGATCCTAGTGGGGGAATCTTAAGAGAGCCGCCGACTCCAACTACCATGTACGCCAATATTAGATTTGACCAACTACTCATAAACTTTTTAAATCTTTAAATCATAAAAATTTGCCATTTTTATTTAGAAAATGAAGGTGGAAATAGTATTTATAATCTTAATTTGAAGTAAAAAAAAATAGCAAATAATTTTTTAAAATAGTGTCCTTTTTCAATCACATGATCATATAGGACACAGTCCACCTTTCCAAGCAAATTCCAGCAGCCAAAATAATAATTAAAAAAAAAAAAAAAAAAAAACATGAACAGCTTTGACTTTTCTTTAGTCAAACCAAACCAAACCCAGCTCAGAAATTCACCCTTTAAATACTTGCATCAATTTTTTTACAAGAATTAAATCTTAAATTCGCCATTTTTAAGTTCCCAATTCAAAACAGAGCAAAATCTTCTTCTTTCAAGCTCTTATTCACATGGCGGCTAAGAGAATCCGACAAGAATTTGAAGCCTCCGACATCGCCAAATCTTTAATGCTTCTTTCTCAGACATCCAACTCCAAAATTCCCGGACAAAACGCAGCCGTTTTCCAGTGCAAAACCTGCAACCGTCTCTTCTCTTCGTTTCAGGCTCTCGGCGGCCACCGTGCCAGCCACAAACGACCACGAACGGCGGCTGAAGAGCCCAAGGATGCGGCGGAATCAAAGAAAATGCACGAGTGTGGGCTGTGCGGGCAGGTGTTCTCTACCGGGCAGGCTCTCGGCGGGCACATGCGGCGGCACCGGATGACGACGACGAACGGAGGTGGGTTTTCGGTGGTGCCGTTGGTGCCGGCGGTGGAGAAGATTCCGGTGCTGAAGAGGTCCGGGAGTATGGGAGTTAACTGCTTGGATCTTAATTTAACGCCATTGGAGAATGACTTGAAGCTGTTATTTGGAAAAATGGCTCCAAGAGTTGATCTTGTTCTTTGATCTAAGTTCTTGTGTTTCTAAATTGTTTGATTTTTTATTTATTTATAATAATAACTCCTCGATTATTTTAAATTCTTTCCAAAGAAAATTAGGGTTTCTTCTCGTTCTTGCTTTCGATCCATATTTCCCTCTCGATATCGCTCGGTTTTCATCCTTTCCCTCGATATCTCTTTCTTCTTTGTCAATGGACAATGTTGAGATCTAAAGAAAATTTATGAATATCGACAATGGAAGAGTCGTCGGAAGAAGTGTTGAAAAAGAGAGGGTGAGGAGAGGATTGTCGAGGCCATCGTGGGTCGGACTCAGATTTTGAATCCTGAACATATTACTAGACAATCACGTCATTTCATAACACGATATCTGTTCCAACCCTTTAAACCAAACATATAAAGCACTCCATATTGAATGAGTTATTCAACACGGGTTTGTGTTAATCTCAATCATTTAATTATCGATCTTCCCTTCAACAACATTCCTCGTCATCTTTCCATAAACTACAACCTTCTTAGCGACCCACCCACAAAAAAAAAAAAAAAAAAAAAAAAAAAAA